>NW_026895415.1:0-16177 GCF_033153095.1 Gastrolobium bilobum
TTGCATCATCAACTTTTTTGCACGGAATAAAATGTGCCATCTTAGAAAACCTGTCCACCACAACAAAAATAGAATCTTTACCATTTTTAGACCGAGGTAGTCCTAACACAAAATCCATAGAAATATCAATCCAAGGGCAATCTGGAATAGGTAAAGGAGTATACAACCCATGAGGCAATAATTTAGACTTAGATTGCTTACATACAATGCATCTTTCACACAATTTATGTACATCACGCTTCATGTGTGGCCAATAAAAATGTTCATGCAGCATGTCTAGAGTCTTTTGGATTCCAAAATGTCCCATTAATCCCCCCGCATGTGCCTCTTTCACAAGTAATTCCCTAATAGAACCTTTAGGAACACACAATCTCTTTTCTTTAAATAAGTAATCATTATGCCTAAAGAATCCATTTTGAGCAGCATCCACACAAGTTTCATAGATTTGTGCAAAGTCTGGATCATGCTCATACAATGCCTTAATATGATCAAAACCAATAAACTTAGTTTCAAGAGTAGAGAACAAAGCATACCTTCTTGAAAGTGCATCTGCAACTACATTAGACTTACCTTTCTTGTGCTTGATCACATAGGGAAACTGCTCCAAGAACTCTACCCATTTGGCATGCCTTTTGTTAAGCTTGCCTTGTCCTTTTAAGTACTTTAAGGACTCATGGTCACTGTTGATGACAAACTCTTTGGGCAAGAGATAGTGTTGCCATGTTTGCAAAGCCCTTACCAATGCATACAATTCCTTATCATATGTGGAATAATTAAGAGCAGCCAAATCTTTAACAAATCTCCTATAGAAACTAGCTAAGCCATGAAAGCTTCTCACCTCACTTACATTCTTAGGAGTTGGCCACTCTTGAATAGATTTCACCTTCTCTTGATCAACTTGCACTCCTTGTGAGCTAACAACAAAACCAAGAAAAACAACATGGTCTATACAAAACACACATTTTTCCATGTTAGCATACAATTTCTCATGCCTTAGTGCTTCCACAACATACCTCAAGTGCACAAGATGATCATCATAGGATTTGCTATAAATCAGAATATCATCAAAATAAACCACAACAAACTTTCCTAGAAACTCCCTTAACACATGATTCATTAGTCTCATGAAGGTACTAGGAGCATTGGTTAAACCAAAGGGCATAACCAACCATTCATACAGCCCATATTTAGTTTTAAAAGCTGTTTTCCATTCATCCCCTTCTCTAATCCTAATTTGATGGTATCCACTTTTTAAATCAATTTTAGAGAAGAAACAAGCACCATGCAATTCATCCAATAAATCATCCAATCTAGGAATAGGATGTCTATACTTTACCGTGATGTTATTGATGGCTCTACAGTCAGTGCACATTCTCCAGGTTCCATCTTTCTTAGGCACTAAAAGGACTGGGACTGCACATGGACTTAAGCTTTCTTGCACCCATCCTCTTTTCATCAAGTCTTCAACTTGTCTCTGAATCTCCTTGGTCTCTTGGGGGTTACTCCTATAGGCTGGCCTATTAGGCAATGCAGCTCCCGGCACGAGATCAATTTGATGTTCAATGCCTCTTAGAGGAGGCAGTCCATGAGGCACTTCTTTGGGAAAGACATCTTCAAATTCCTGCAACAAAGAAGAAACCTCATTTGGAGGAGAGTTAGTAGGACTTGCATCTTTGATATTATCACACTCTTTACTCAAAAGTAAGAGCATTGGCTTTTTCAATTGTATAGCCTTTTTCACCTCTTTTTCTTTTATAAACAAATTTTGTGTTTTTCTCTCTTTTCTCTCTCTTTTTCTTGCTCTCTTCCACTCTCTTTCCCCTTTTTCTCTCCACTTTCTTTTCTCTCTTGCTTTCTTTTATCTCTCATTTTCAAATGATCCTCACTAACTTCTCTTGGAGTCAAAGGTGCAAGAATAGTCTTGCGTTCTTCATGAACAAAAGAGAATTTGTTGGTGTAACCATCATGCATAACTTTCTTATCATATTGCCAAGGTCTCCCAAGAAGCAAATGACAAGCCTCCATTGGTACCACATCACATAAAACTGTATCATCATACTTTCCTATGGAGAAGTTCACCTCCACTTGTTTGCTTACGGTCACTTCACCATCCTCACTAAGCCATTGAAGCTTATATGGCAGCGGGTGAGGTTTGGTTTCCATGCCCAATTTAGACACCATTCTAGCACTTGCAACATTGGTACAACTCCCTCCATCAATAATTAAAGAACATACCTTTCCTTGGATAAGGCATCTAGTATGAAAAATGTTCTCTCTTTGACTATCATCCATGTCTTTTACTTGGCTACCCAACATCCTTCGTACCATAAACAAATCTCCTTCCGGTATAATTTCCTCGTCATACTCATCTTCATCATCATGTGAGGCAGAATCTGAAGAAGACTCACTAGTAATCTCTCCATCTTCTTTAAGTAACATAGTCTTCTTAGTTGGACATTCTGAAGCCATGTGACCTCTTCCCAAACACTTGAAACATTTTATTTCACTATTCCTTGTCTTCTTAGGGGTCTCATTGGACTTAATTTGAGTCCTTTGAGGTGCAGCAGTGGGGTTGCTTGATGAAGTACCTCCCTCCTTCTTATTTCTGTCCTTCCAACTTGAAGAATTAAAATTAGAAGAGTTTTTCCTCATGACACCCTTTCTCTTGAGTTGTTGTTCTACCTTACTAGCTTGATGCACTAAATCCTCCAACTCCACATAATTTTGCAACTCCACAACATCCCTTATGTCACTATTCAGTCCATGCAAGAAACGTGCCATAGTAGCCTCCCGTTCTTCACTAACATTTGCTCTAATCAAGGAAACCTCCATCTCTTTATAATACTCATCTACACTCTTGTTACCTTGTGTAAGCCGTTGAAGTTTATTGTGAAGGTCTCTATGATAATGGGAAGGAACAAATCTTCTTCTCATTAGCCTTTTCATCTCTATCCAACTATCCACCAATGGTTCTTCATATCTTACCCTCTCCTTTTGCAATTGGTCCCACCAAATGAGAGCATAATCACTAAACTCCATGGCTGCCACCTTCATTTTCTTTTCTTCAGTATAGTTGTGACATGAAAATAAATGCTCAATCTTCATTTCCCACTCCAAATAGGCCTCCGGATCACTTTTTCCTTTAAAAGATGGTATATTAAGCTTCACCCCCTTAATTATATCCTCTCTAGCAACATCCTCATTATCTCTTCTCCTTCTATCAACCCTTCTTCTACCTCCATCATCATCATGAGTCCCTTGATTTTCTAAGTGCTCAATTCTCTCATATAAGTCCTCTGTTTGCTCCCTCATCATCGTTTGCATTCGATCCATAATGGCATCGATTAGCAACCTGTTTTCTCTCTCACGAGGAGGGCTACCTTCACCACCTGCACCTGCCATAACATAATTCAAGGAAAAGAACAAGAATAAAAGAAATTGGACCTCACCACTCACTCACGTGTTTACACTCTTAAAATGTATCACTCGTGTTTGTTGCTCTCTATTAGGCTTTTGTGTAATGTGCTCTCTTGCCTTTTTCCTCTCAATAGCTCTCTCTTTAAGTTCTTAACAGAATCTCCAAGAACACTCAAGAGTACAATCCCAAACTCAAGAATTCGTAATGACAAATTGGAAATATGTCAAAGAAGGCAAAACAAAGAAAACCAAAACAAATTGAAGGAATTATTCAAGGAAGACACTTTGGACCTAATTTGAGAGTAGTAGTGTGTATGTAACAAGTAGTTGTATAGCATATATATATATATATATATATTTTTTTTTTCAACCTTTTTTTTTTTTTTTTTTTTTATAAAACCTGATGCTTCAATAAAATGGAATTTGTAATTTTGGAATGAAAAATTCAGATTGCAGTAATGCTAAACTGAATTTGATTGAATTCTCCACAAAACAAGCTATTATTTAACACACTAACAGCATACTACTCAAGGAACAAGGATTGAAAGGATTAAAAATCAAGAACAATGATGAACATAGGACAAACCTTAAGAACACAAGTGCAGAAATTATGAACACAACAAGAAATTGAAACAAACAGAATATCAAAGGAACAAATTAGGAACCAACAACAAAGGCTAAAACAGAATTGCACAATTCAAAATTAAAAACACAAATACTAGGGATTAGGGTTACCAAATGTGTGATCAGAATTGATGGAAACAATGGAGAAAAATCAAACCCAATTCCAATCCTAGAACTGAGCTCTGATTACCACATGATATGATCCCCAATAGGAATGGAGGAATGGATCTACTAGGAATGGAATTCTAACCCCAAATTCATCCACCAACACGACCTGTTAAGACGGAGCGTATCTCACGCTACAGACCTCGGATTTGGGTGATTCCAAAACGAGGTGAAAGATGGCTTCCTGAATCACGATTTTGGCACAAGAATCACCGGAAAAGGATAAGGAATTCGAGAGATATGAATCCAAGATAATATAGAACGAAATTGGAGTTTGAGGATTATAGGTAGGCGCCACAATTCGAAAGAATTGATAAGCCCAAGAACGCCACAAGGATTGATGCCCTTGATAAGTTCAGAGATTCTCAAAAGAACCCAAGAGAACTAGTCTCACCAAAATAGGTTAACTTGATATTCCAAAATCTGTCTTCAAAAGCCATGGTGTTCCCTTATATAGTGGGCAACAACCATATTGAGTTTAACCTAAAAGTACTTACACATAAAAGAAGATAGACAGCCCAATAATCCAGCCCAATAAGCCTTATTACAAAAAGTTTAACTAAATATAAGAAAATAAAAAATTAAGTGCAGAATTTGGGCCAAGTAAAATAAAGCCTTCATGCATATCCATTGAGGCTTATTCTTCAAGGTCTTCAATTTTAATTAAGTGTATCATTTTGGGCTCTTCTTCCTTTAGACTTGGGCTTGTCTCAAGTAAAGTGGTCACCAAGAGATTTAGAGCCTCTTTAGCCTTTTTAGCTTTTGCTCTTGTCATTGGGCCTCCAAGACCTTGTATGTCCTCCAAGTTTGTTGTCTTGGTCATGCCACCTCCTATGTCCTCATCAACATCTTTCTCCGGTGGCGGTGGTCACCCGCAGCGGTGGAGAAAGCACAGACATGGGCAACTCAAGCCCCACAGCAATCGGGGTAGCAACAAAAGAATGCGTAGCCCCTGAGTCAAACAAAACATCAACAGCTGATGTACCAATCGTAATAGTACCTCTGACAAGGTTCGGAGCTCGATCCGACTGCTGACGATCCAGAGTATAAACTCTCCCAGAAGATGGTGGCACTACCGGTGCCGAAGTAGGTGGAAGGGGAACCATCTGAAGTGGCACTGCCTGCACTACAGTAGCCCTCGCCGTCATCGACAGACAGTCTCTGGAGAAATGGCCCTCCTTACCACACTGAAAGCAAATCAACTGGCCGGTAGAACATGGCCCAAAATGAGTCTTTCCGCATCCTGAACACCTGGGAGCAGGAGGTCTCGATGCACTCCCCTGAGCAGAAGCTCTCTTGAACTGATTCGGCGCATGCCGACCTGCCATCTGTTTACCCTTGCCCTTGTTCCCAAACTTCCTGTCTCGCCAAGAAGTGGAACTACCAGCTGCAACCTTCGTCGCCTCAGCAACCTTGGCCTTCTTGGCCTTACTCGAGCTGTAGTGATCTTCAATATCACGACACTACTGAACCAGTGTCCCAAAATCTCTAGAAGCAGAACCAGTTAGGTAACCAGCAATATCCTCACTAAGTCCCCTGCGGAACTTAACAGCCAGAAATGTAGGAGTAGGCCTCGCGATCCTGAAGTGTGCAAACTTCACCAACTGGTTGAACTTAGCCAGGTACTCGTCCACAGACAACGAGCCCTGAACCAATCTGTCGAACTCTCCCTGCTGCCTCTCCTGAGCGTCATACAGAAAGTACTGACCCAAGAAGAAATCCTCGAACATAGGCCAAGTCATCACATGACCCTGCATCTCGTAGACATGAGAAAGGTTTGTCCACCACTCATGGGCATCGCCCTCCAGCATGTAAGTAGTGAACATCAACTTCTGCGGATCTGTGCACTGCATGACCCGAAATATCTTGTCCAACGCCTGTAGCCAATGCGCCGTAGCAACAGGATCAAAGGATCCATCAAAGGCAGGTGGCTTATGCTTACGGAAAGCATTCAGCCGGCGGTCGATCTCATCTCGATCCTCAACAAAAACAGGGACGGTCTGCATGGCCCCCGTAAGGTGACTGCCATCTCCCATCTGACTCTGAGAGTCATCCTGCAGACTGGGTGGAGGTGGTGGCGGTGGAGGTGGTGGAGGAGAACATAATCAACATCAGGGCCATTCCTCATCTCCTCCAACAAGACTCTAAACATCGTCATGTTCGCCAGACGGTTGGCCTCCAACACGTCCTCAGTGGCCTTCCTGTTCGCCTCTCTGACGGCGTCCAGCATGGCCTGGTTTTCCATTCTCATGGCCTCCTGGTCGGCTTGTCGGGCCGCCTGCATCTCAGCCAATGTAGCCAGGACAGGATCGGGCCGATCCTCCGAAGTCTCGCGATTTCTCCCGGGTCTTACCATGATTCTGCACAAGTTACACAATTTATGAGTTGATCAGGCCCACGCAATGTGGTCACATATGCATTATCATAATAATACTCGACGGAGCAAACACACAAAACAGACACAACCAAACATCCAAATCATTGCAATACATACAGGTTTTTCCCTTGAACCGTTGGTCTGATACCATAAAATGTAACACCCCGTGTATACTCGAAATATTAACATTACATCGTATTAAGCGGTGCTTAATTAAAAATGCGGAATATTCTTTTTCTTTTCAATTATGACGTCATTATCAATTACTAACTTGATTACTTAATCAATTTCATAAAATAACGCCTGTATGTAAATTACAATAAGACATCTACTGAAATACCTCAATATATAAATAAAGTGTGTATCTAAATCACGGCATTACATCTCGTAATCCAGACAATATCCTGATACATTATTAAAACTCCAAAAGACTCAAGACATAACAATACTATGTGTCATGGACAATCCCCATGCTCACCAAATAAACATAGTAAACAACCAGTCTCAACATAAAACTCCATAAACATAAACTGAAGCTATAAGCATATAAGCAGCATGCAAATCCAGCATCCAAACATGTCAGCATAATAACAGCAATCTAACTCAGCTCCGGCCTCCTGCCGCCTGAGGTCTCAACCTTACCTGACCCTGAAATAAGCATTCCCCAAACGTGGGATGAGATCTCTAAACAAGAAATCTCAGTAAGACAAGGGGTCCTCAAGGATCTTCCACCCCAAGCTCACTTACATGTGCAATATAAGTTCTAAAAGCATTTATATCATTATCAGTTCCAAAACTATGTAGTGCAACAGATATCTATGGCATGTGTGTAATCACTATCTATTGGCCAGAGAAATGTAGGAATACGTCTATTCCCTACATGTAGTACAAGGAACACCGCTTGCACCTCACCCACAGCCTCACCCTCTTGTATGTTCTACATACTCAGGCTTACCGTATAGGTGGAACACCTCCATGCATATCAACAAGGCACTAACATACAATAGCTCAACAGCATTTCCAAAACATCAAAAGCATGTAACACAGCATGGATATACCATACCCCCATGGGACATGGTGGAACCACAACATGGCTAAACCGAGGACACGAAAGCTTACCTCTAAGCTAGCTATCCAATGCCACAAGCTCAAAGTCCAATCACAGTAGATCACAATCTGATATGGACCAATTATAAATCAATACACATGTACCACATGCATACAAATTAAAGACAACGCCTTTTCATTACGTTTTATGTCTTAAAGCTTCTAACAAAGCCACAAGCCCTTAATCACATGATTCTGGCTTAGTTCATTAATTACAGAAGTTCAACTTCATCAATCTAGGGTCTACAAACCCCCCAATAGCCTACTGTACACACAACACAACTACTGTTCTGCGAAATCCCAGAATATCTGGATATTCCTCGGGACCATATTCGGATATGCAATATCCGGATATCTCATTGTCCATATCCGGATATGCAATACCCGGATATACAGATTCACATATCCGGATATCCAATATCCAGATATCCCAAAACCCCATATCCGGATATCACATATCCGGATATCCAATATCCGGATATCTGTTCGACAAATATCCAGATATTTCACGACAGAATGCAGTTTCTGCATTTTCGTGAAGATATCCCTTAAAGGTTCCCTTTTTACCGATTTTAAACACCTAATCATGCATTTCTAGGCGTGTTCAACATTACCCAACAACAAGTTATCATCTTTTAGTCATTAACATGCATCAAGCTTCCATTTTTAAGCCTTAAAACTCAAGTTAAAGGGTGGTACAACATACCAAGGCTCAAAACTCAGAATGGAGATGCTCTTGGAGCTCACCAACAGCCCCTCAACTACTGACCACACAGGGTGTGCGAAAATGGAAGACAAGCAAGGCTCTTCCTCACCAAAGGTGGCTCCTTGGACCTCCAAAAATGAAGCACAAGGTTCACTCACTCCACCAACCCAAAGTCAGCCTCCAACACTCCCTCAAGCTGACCTCCTTACTCAGAAATAGCACCACAAACCCCTTCCCAAAGGTGACTCTCCCTCACACAAGTGTTTAAGAAGAAGAACTCATAAAGAACAAGGAAGAAATGGCTCCAAGACTCTCAAGGAAGAAGAAAACAGCAATGAAACAGTGCCAAGGTGCACTCAGCCGCTCAAGTCACGTAGGAGTAGTGGTTCTAGGGTTTTGTGCCCAATGATTAGAGTATATATAGGCACTTTAGCATTAAACACACAGTATTAACTTTAATTGCTACGCTTAGCATTTTAATCCCAAACTTTGGATTCTGAAACTACACATTTTTCCAAGAATTATCATATTTTTCTTATAATTTTCTGAGCACCTTTCCGGTACGCGCTTTTCAGAGCCAGTACCGATTTCTAGCACCAGTTCTCATTATTTGGACTTGAAACTCGTTTTACAAGTCCTACATATTATTCTAGTAATTATCATGCACTTACTTTAATTTTCTGGGATACTTTTTCGGTACGCATTTATACCGACTAGCAGAACCGGTATCTGCACTTTTCTTCCGAAAAGTGACTTTCAGCATTCTTAATCACTTACCATAATTATTAAAGCCTCTTAATAATTATTAGGGTCAATTATGGAATCATTTCCTAATTTTGCATAATTAATTAATTAAATACCTTAATTAACGGTGTAGGTTCTTACATATAGCAGGACCAGCCCTCATCTCCTCCAACATGACTCTCATCATCGTCATGTTCGCCATCCTGTTCGCCTCGAGGACATCCTCAGTGGTCCTCCGGTTCGCTTCACGAACCTCTTCTGCGGCTATCCGGTTCGCCTCGCGAACAGCATCTATCATTGCCGCGTTGGCCAATCTAGTGGCCTCCTGATCGGCTAACCTAACCGCCTGCATCTCAGCCAATGCAGTCAGGATAGGATCGGGTTGATCCTCATAAGTCTCTCGCGTTCTCCCGGACCTTACCGTGACTCTGCACAAGTTACACAAATTATGAGTTGATAAGGCCCACGCAGTGTGATTACATATGCATTATCATAATAAAATTCGACGGAGTAAACACACAAGACAGACACAACCAAACATCCTAACTATTGCAATACATACAGGCTTTTCCCTCGAACCATTGCTCTGATACCATAAATGTAACACCCCGTATATATCCGGTAATGTTATCATACTATCGTATTAAGCAGCGCTTAATTAAAAAATGCAGAATATCTTTTTCTTTTCAACTATAATGTCATTATCATTACCAACTTGCTTATTAAACAATTAATAAAACATCGCCTGTATGTAATTGCAATAAAACAGCTAACTGAAATACCTCATAATCATAGATAATAAAAGTGTGGCTCTAGTCACGGAACTACAACAACGTAGACCGGACCATCTAACAGTTTATACAACTCCAGTCTAAAGGTACTAACATAAAGTGTCATGGACAATCCTCATGCTCACTCAAATAAGGCAACACGCCCAACATCGGTCTCAACAACAACATAAGCATAAATAGCGGAAAACATAAACAGCATCCATATCCAGTCATGGCAGCAAAACAACATAATATCATCAACTAAGCTCTGGCCTCCTGCCGCCAGAGGCATCAGTCACCAAACTACCGGAACCTGAAATAAGCATTCCCCAAACGTGGGGTGAGATCTCTAAACAAGAAATCTCAGTAAGACAAGGGGTCCTCAAGGATCTTCCACCCCAAGCTCACTTACATGTGCAATATAAGTTTAAAAGCAGATATCATCATCAGTTGTAAAATAGTTCAATGCAGCAGATAATCATGTCATGTGTGTCAATTCTATTCTACTGGCCAGAGAAATGCAGGATTTATATACGTCTAATACCCACAAATAGTGCAAAACGCTACTTGCATCTATCCCGGATCACCGTCTTGTATGACGCTACATACTCAGGTTTACCGTCAAGATGGAACAACACATGCATATTAAAAGCCATTACACATAAAACTCAACAGCATTTCAAATATTCAAAGCATATAACACAGCATGCATACAACCACACCCCCATGGGACATGGTGGAACCACAACATGGCTAAACCGAGGACACGAAAACTTACCTTGCAAGCTAACACCCACAGCCAAGAGTCCACAGCTCAAAGTCCAAACACAGCAGATTCACAATCTGTTACGGACCAATACTATATCAATAATAATGCACCACAAGCATATAACTTAAAGACAACGCCTTTCCTTACGTTTTACGTCTTAAGGCTCCATACCAAGCCATAAGTCCTTAATCACAACGATTCTGACTTAATTCATTAATTACAGAAGTTCAACTTCATCAATCTAGGGTCCACAAACCCCCAATAGCCTACTGTACACACATCACAGCTACTGTTCTACGAAATCCCAGAATATCCGGATATTCCTTGGGACTATATCCGGATATGCAATATCCGGATATCTCACTGGACATATCCGGATATGCAATATCCGGATATCCAAAATCCCATATCCGGATATCACATATCCGGATATTTCTCGGGCAGATATCCGGATATTTCACGACAGAATGCAGAAACTGCATTTCGTGAAGATATCCTTCCAAGGTTCCATTTTTAACACTTAATTACGTTAAAGCATGCATCTTTATACTGATTAAGGTCCACACCCCAGTTGGTTACTTGATTAACCCATTAAACATGCAAAGATCACACCTTTAACCCATTAAAACACAAGCTCAAGGTAGGTACAACTCACCAAAGCTCAAAACAGAGGATCAATGGCTCATGGAGCTCACCACACTGCCTCTACAGGTTCTGGAAATAAGGTGTACGAAAATGCAACACAAATGTTGGTCCTTTCTTCACAAAGAAGCTTCTTGAAGCTTCACAAGCCAAGTAGGAAGCTCTCACCCTCACACAAGGCCACTCAGCCCACAAACTGACTTCAAACAGTCCCTCAACTCAGAACCAAAACTCTCTACACACTCACAAAGGCCACTCACACAAGGCTCAAGTGTTTGGAGGTGAAGAAACCAAGCACAAGTGACACTTGATCTCCAAAATGGTGGAGAAAGCTCAATGGAACAGTAGCAACTGACCAGCCACTCCAACATTCACGTAGCAACAGAATGCCTAAGGTTTTGTGCCCTTAATAAGGGTATTTATAGCCACTTACCCCATTAACACACAGTATTAACTTTAATTGCTACGCTTAGCATTTTAATCCCAAACTCTGGATTCTTAACCTACTCAATTTTACAAGAATTATCATATTTTTCTTATAATTTCTGAGCACCTTTTCGGTACGCGCTTTTCAAAGCCAGTACCGGTTTCTAGCACCAGTTCTCATTATTTGGACTTGAAACTCGTTTTACAAGTCCTACATATCATTCTAGTAATTATCATGCACTTATTATAATTTTCCAGGATACTTTTTCGGTACGCATTTATACCGACTAGCAGAACTGGTATCTCGAAAAGCGCACATTATTTTCTATAATTATTAAAGTCTCATAATAATTAAGCGATCATTTCCTATTTTCTCATAATTTATTATTAAATTCCTTAATTAACTTGACTTTTAACTTTGCACTAGTGTATTGTTTTTAGATAAGACCATCATGGATCCCTCATTTTTTGCTCGTAAAAAACAAAAGGCTGCTCACCAAGGAGACTCAATTGTATCTGGGAAGAAGATTCACTCCTCATCTTCTGGTGAAAAAAAAGATTCTCCTACTCCTTCTTCCATTCCGGCTACCTCTGCTACTGGTTCCATTCCAAATGAGACTGTGATTTTGGATATGGACCCGCCTGTTGATTCTGGAGAACCTCAACCCCGAAAGCGAGTTCGGATTAATGAACCCAGATCTGAATCACCTACGGAAAAGTCTTTAACTCCTCCGTTTTCCTTGGAGCAATTAATCGTCAAGTTTAAAGAGTTACGACTCTTTAATAACAATTTTAAGACTAAACATGCTCGCCTGACTCAAAGAGCCGAAGCCGCCGAGTTTGCCACGCAGGGGTTTCAACTTAAGCTTAAAGAGTCTGAAAAACTGGCTAAGAAAGCCAAAGACGAGCTTACTACTTTGAAACAAGAAAATTACCAGCTGACTGAAGGTCATAAAGTTTTGAAAAAGAACTTTGAGGATTCAGACCTCCGGGTAGCCGAGTTGGAACTGGAAGTAGACACTCTGAAAAAGCAAGTCAGCTCGCTACAACAAGCTGCCGAGGACATGGACTCTAAATATGTTGCTTTTGGTCATCAAATTCGTGGTTGGGTTGTCGACCAAGTGAAGTTCTTTCACCCGGATGTTGCCCTTACTTACTTGGATAAAATCGACACCTTCAACTTTGTTGATAATGGCCGACTATGCACTCATAATGAGAAAGGATCTATTATCGTGCTCGCCACCTGTCATGCCGAGTTCGTGGGTGTGGCGTCAACTTCTGATAAGACTACATCGTAGGACACCCCAAAAGATGCTTGAAGGAGTGGGATGCCACTTTTATTTTGTACTTTTTTTTTTTTTGCTTATTTTAGTTTTTTGCTTAAATGACTTTTGGTGCTGCAATGACTATGTCTGCTGAATCTTTGAATATCTGTTATTTTACTACTTCTTCAATTACTTGGTATATTTCTATCTTTTTACTTTGATCTGACTACTTTAAGGGCTCGTTATTGTATCAACGCAACTTGGTAAAATTTTGTTTTTGTTATATTTCAATAACAAGTTATCTCTTTCAAAACTCTTCTCGATTAATGTTTTAGAATGATTACTGTGAAACCCCCAAGGGTAGCTTAGTTGGCAGCTGAGATCCCAAGGGATTGCTTGGTGCAGGGATCAAACCCTGCCTCAAGCAGTTTCTTGGAAAATCTTTGGGGGCTAGAGGATAAGCCAAAAAATCTAAGGTTGGGGGATTAGTCTCGTCTTTTCTCCGGTTGCGAAGCTTAGTGCACCCACTGTTACAATGAGGGGCTAGCCCAAACGGGCCGTACCCCGAGGGCATGGTGCCCGAAGAAGGTTGAATGGGGATACCTCCTGGCAATGTACCAAAAAAAAAAAGAATGATTACTGTGAAACTTTTGGCCCTGCTTCCGAGTAGGAAATGAGCAGGTGCCCATGAGGCCATGTAAGGCGGCCTGGGACTTTTGGCCCTGATTCCGAGTAGGAAATGATCAGGTGCCCATGAGGCCATGGAAGACGGCAGGCCATGGAAGGCGGCATGGGACTTTTGGCCCTGCTTCTGAGTAGGAAATGAGCAGGTGCCCATGAGGCCATGGAAGGCGGCATGGGACTTTTGGCCCTGCTTCCGAGTAGGAAATGAGCAGGTGCCCATGAGGCCATGGAAGGCGGCATGGGACTTTTGGCCCTGCTTCCGAGTAGGAAAGCAGGTGCCCATGAGGCCATGGAAGACGGCATGGGACTTTTGGCCCTGCTTCCGAGTAGGAAATGAGCAGGTGCCCATGAGGCCATAGGAGACCGCATGGGGCTTTTGGCCCTACTTCCGAGTAGGAAATGAGCAGTGCCCATGAGGTCATAGGAGACGGCATGGGACTTTTGGCCCTGCTTCCGAGTAGGAAATGAGCAGGTGCCCCCATGAGGCCATGAAAGACGGCATGGGACTTTTGGTCTGTCTGACATATACATTTATGACATAATAAATATAAACTCCTATACGAAACGTAAATCTGAATTTTCTTAACTTAAACAAAGCTTTAATAATTAACCTAACATATTACCTACTCTACCAACGACTATACATGCTCGCTGGTTTCCTTCTTCTGATCATTGGTCTGAATTCTTCAACTGAAATACCTTTTGATCTTGCCCGCGTTCCAATATCGTGCGATAGCTTTCCCATCCAAATGCTCTATTTGATAAACTCCTGTATGTGTGGCTTTTGTTACTCGGTATGGACCTTCCCAATTGGCTGCTAACTTCCCATCTCTTGCATTCTTATTTCCCACATCTGCCCGCCTGAGCACCAAATCTCCTACTTGAAATGTTCGCTTCACCACTGTTCTATTGTATCTTGTCGCTGCTCGCTGCTTGGATGCCATTTCAACGATTGCTGTTTTGTCTCTTTCTTCCTCCAGCAACTGCATATCAATCTTCATCAACTCACTATTCTCTTTCTCTTTATCTTCGGAACTCAACTTCCTTCTCTATGATGGTTCTCCAACTTCTACGGGTAACATTGCATCGAACCCGTAAGTCATTTTAAACGGTGTTTCTTGAATACTAGACTGCACAGAAGTTCTATATCCCCATAAAACATTGTCTAGCTCTTCTACCCAACTTCCTTTGCACGCTTCTACTCTTCTTTTTAACCCGTTTGTCAGAATTTTGTTTGCCGATTCCACTTGCCCGTTTGTTTGTGGATGTTCAACTGCTGCAAACTGGTGCTTTATTCCCAAGTCGGCTACTACCTGCCAAAATTTTCTTTCTATGAACTGTGTCCCATTATCAGTTATGATTATAGCCGGAATACCAAACCTGCAGACTATTTTCCCAATGAAAAACTTCTGGACTTTCCGAGCAGTTATGGTGGCGACGGGTTCTGCCTCTATCCACTTGGTGAAGTAATCTGCTGCCACTATCAGGTATTTCACTCCTCCGGCTGCTCTAGGAAACGGACCTAGCAGGTCCATTCCTCATTTAAAAAATGGCCATAGAGATGAAACTGTGAACAACTCTTCGGGAGGAGCTTGATATACATGTTTTTTAGCATCTTCTCCCATTGTTGGCAAAAAATATCCTGCTCGTATAGCTTTTTTGGCTAACGAATTCCCTCCTAGATGATGTCCATTGATCCCCTCGTGTATTTCTTCTAACACGTATTCTGTGTTCGGTGGAGCTATGCATTTCAACAAAGGAGAATTTATCCCTCTTCTATACAACTGTCCTTCTATCCTGACAAACCAAGCCGCTCTTCTCCTAAGCTGACTTGCTTCCATTTTTTCTCTTGGCTCCTTTCTTTTTTCCAAATACTCTATAATTGGGCTTCTCCAATCCGCCTCTTCGACCATCCACACCACACTCGGAGCTCAAATATTCTGCTTTATAATGGTCATCAAATTTCCTGAGGCTTTAGTGCTCGCCAGCTTTGACAACACATCTGCTCTAACATTATCGTTTCTCCGAATGTGCTCTACTCGGATCTCCCTAAATTCTTTCATCAACTCCTGTACCCTTGCCAAATATTTAATCATAATCTCCCCTCGAGCTTGGTATACTCCGCTGATTTGCAAAGTTGCTAATTGGGATTCGCTATACACCTCTAGGAGCTCGGCTCTGAGCTCCTTTGCCAAAACCAAACCGGTAAGATCCGGCAGAACAACTCAAAAGATAAAGAAGTATCGTTAATTTATTCATGCTCGTTCCCTTCATACTCTGCTTGATTATTACTCGTGGGAAACTCCAATGCAAGCGAATATTCTACGGCCACTCCATCCGGGTTCTCTATTATAACCCCTACCCCACTGCCTCTTTTGTTGGACGACCCGTCCACAAACAACTTCCACCAAACAACTTCCACCAAATATTCATTTTGATCGCGTTGCGTGCTTCAAAATGAATGCCAAATTCAGATAACTC
>NW_026895416.1:0-157223 GCF_033153095.1 Gastrolobium bilobum
CTAAAAGTGAAATAACTAAAATAGAAAAATTAAAAATAGTAAAGTGTTGGGTTGCCTTCCAATTAGTGCTTGTTTAACGTCACGAGCCTGACGTACCTGACTTGTGATCATGGTGGCTCAAAGCATGATCTTGGTGATGACCAAGCTCCATCATTCAGAAATTGTGTCTTACCGTAGTGCTCTTCTGCATATGGATGAGGTAAAGTAGTGTCAGGAACTTTGAACTTGACTTTTACATTCTTTCTTTTTCTCATGGGCTTCTCCATTTTAATATTAGCCTTACCTTCTTGATGAGAATTCTCTTTGTTCTCTTCTTCTCATTTTTTCACTACTATAGTAGACTTGATCTTCCAGTTGAGCTATAGGTGAGGGGACTTCTTTGTCAAAGAACTTGAAAATTGCTTTCTCCTCGTCTACCCGGAAGATCAACTCGTCTTTCGGTACATCAATCAGCGCTCATGAGGTTGCCAAGAAGGGTCTTCCGAAGATCATTGGAATTGTGGCATCTTCCTCAATGTCAAGGATGACAAATCAACAGGAATGATGAACTTGTCAACCTTTACCAGTATATCCTCAATGATGCCATAAGCTTGCTTCGTTGAGTGATCAGCAAGTTACAAGATTGTCTTGGTTGACTTTACTTCAGTGATCCCAGCTTCTTTATCATAAATAGTGGCATGACATTAACACTGGAACCAAGATCACATAGTACATTATCTACTTCAACCTTGTCTATGGTGCATGGAATGCTAAAGCTCCTTGGATCCTTAAGCTTGGTAGGTAACTTCTTTTGGATAATGGCACTGCATTCCTCTGTCAGAGTTACTGTCTCACATTCCTGCAACTTACGCTTTCTTGATAGTAGATCTTTCATGAATTTAGCATAGTTGGGCATGTTCTCTAAAGCTTCAGCAAAAGGAATGTTAATCTGCAACCTCCTGAATATGTCTAGAAACTTTGAATATTGCTGCTTCTGAATGTCTTGCTTCAATCTATGAGGATAAGGGATTCGAGCATATGGAGAGAGATCGAATGGCTTGTTCTGTCTTTCTAGAGCTTTCATCTTCTCCCACTTGAATAGTTTCTTTTCGGCTTTATCAGGATTTCTTTTGTCAACTTCAATAATATCATTTGCCTTTTCTTTCTTCTCTTCCTCAACCGATGCTTCTTCATCCTTTTTCTTTTCTTCGGGCTGCTTCTCTATAGGCTGAATCATTGCCCCACTTCTTGTGGTAATTGCATTGCAGTGGTCTCTAGGATTAATGATAGCGTCTCCAGGGAAAGTGCCCTGATTTCTTTCAGCAAACTGTCGTGACAACTAGCCAATCTGAGTTTCAAGATTCCAGATAGAAGCTTCTTGTTTCCGGAATGAAGCTCTTGTTTTATCTCTGAAGGCATTTGCATTTTGAATATAGTCTGAGGTGGTCTTGGACAGCTGTGCAAAGGCTTTCTCCCACTCTGAAGTGTTACCTTATGTGGAGGCTGTTGTTGCACTGGTGGAGGAGGATTCAACTGATGATTTGATTTGTAACTAAACCATGGGTATTGATTTTGATTTTTCCACCCTGGATTGTAGTTATTTCCATATTGGTTCCTCTTCGAATTATTCTGGTTATGTTGATCATACCAGATTCCATTGACTTCTGCATTTTTAGGTGCCTTCATGAAATCGCAATCTTCAGTAGAATGAGTACCTGCACAAATACCACAAGTAACTCGAGGATTATGAACAGAAGAGACTTGAGAATTGACAAATTGCTTTGTGAGAGCATCTAATTGTGCTTGTTATTTCTTATTTATTTGCCTTATTTGTACATTCTGGGCCAACTGCGCATCATAGCTGTCAAGCTTCATGATCCCTTCTCTCCTTTGTGTGACTAGAGCATTATCGAACTCCTGAGAGGCTAAAGATTCCAGCAATTCCAGCACTTTCTCTGGGGGTTTTGTTTTCAATGATCCCCCTGATGCAACATTCACCAAGGTTCTTGTGTTGGGTGTCATTCCTTGGAAGAAGATTCATCATTTCTCCCAAGCTTCAAAGCCATGTTGGGGACACTTCCGGAGTAGTCCTTTAAACCTTTCCCATGCCTCATACAAGGATTCATTTTCTTTTTGTTCAAAAGCAGTGATCTCTGCTTTGAGCCTTGCCATCTTTGAAGCTGAGAAGAATCTGGCCAAGAACTTGGTCGCCAAATCATCCCAGTTGGTGATGCTTCCTTGAGGCAGTGACTGCAACCACCATCTTGCTTCTTCCTTCAGTGAGCATGGGAAGAATCTGAGCAAGATGGCGTCACGTGAGACTCCATTCATCTTCAAGGTGTCACAGTAGAGCAAGAAATTCTCTAAATGATTGTAGGGGTCATCGGTGCTTCCTCCATCGAAATGATCTTTTTGAATCAGTTGCAGCAGTGCTGGCTTGAGCTCAAAGTTGTTAGCTTCCACATTGGGTCTAACAATACTCGTCGTCTTTAGAACTCGGGCTGGAGTCATGTAATAACCTAAAGTTCTGGGAGGATTCTCAATTGCGTTGTTGTCAGCCATAGTTTCTTCCTTTGGTTCCATCGAGCTTGATGCTTTTTCTTCTTTTGCTTTTCTTTCTTTTGTGCTTTTTCTGAGTTTTCTGGCTGTCTTTTCTATCTCGGGATCAAACTGCAAGGATCGTGGGTTAATAGCACCTCGTATAAACTAAGAGTAAAAGATTATGCAGAAAACAGGAAAAATGATAAAAAATAAAATTAAAAAATAAAATTAAAATAAATTAAAAATTTAAAAATTTAAAAAATTAAAAAAACAAAATTAAAAAAATTAAGAAAAAAAATTAATGCAGAATTTAAATTGCAGAAATTTAAAACGTCCAATCTAAACAGTTTTTAGTTACTTCAAATGTTGAAGGATCCAATCCCCGGCAACGGCGCCAACTCGGCAAGTGCACCGGTCGTTAAGTAATAAAAGTGTACCGTAGTACGAGATCGTTCCCACGAGGATTGGGTTTCAAACACTAGTTCGCTAATCGCGGTTTAGTTGGACAATCAATATTTAGATGAAGAAAATTGAAATTAAAAAGAAAACAATTAATAACATGCAAATTAAAATTCAGAATTAAAAGCAATTGGAAAGATGATTGATTTAAAGATTAAAAACAAGCGTAGTTAGGGTTTCGACTTCCCTCAATCTCCTCTATATGTTATGAATTAAACTGTCAAGAATCTGCTCTTAATATAATGTCAATCAATTCTTTCTAAGTTAATTAGGGCTCAATTCCTTGTTACCCTAAATCTATGTGATCTTGAAAGAACTCTAGTTCTCCGATTATTCTTCAAGAAAACATGCATTAAGATCAAGAATTTAAAGATTGCACAATTGCCCTATGTCTATCCTTAGATCACGAGGATTGTGATAAATTTATCAAATCAGGATTCATGCATCAACATCCATATTGTCATACAATTCCCTAAATCAATCTATAAGGAGCAAACTCATAGAAAGAATTAAAGACAGATAAATCTATTCAAATATAAAAAGAGATGAAGTCAGAAACAATTTAATTCAAAAACATAAGGATTCAATTGGGTTCTATCTACCCCTAACTACAAAAACACTTAGCCTAGCATACTCAATTCAAAAGCAATAAGAAAGAAAATAGTTTCCCAAGCCTCCATTGGTATGATGTTGACTTGGCTCCCCAGTGCTCCAACGCTCCGCAACAGGATTCCTCTTTTGGGTCTCTGTGTATTTCTCATGGTGTGTGTGAATGAGTGAATTTCATTGACCCCAAGCTGCCTATTTATAACCTTTGAAGCCATATCTTTTAATTCTTCATCAAATTTCCCCATGAATCTCTATCAATTCCCAATCAAATCTTGATTTGTTTCTGTTTTTATTTAAGATCCTGCAGATTGGGCTTGCATTGGTTTCTTTTGGTTCAGATTGAGCTTCAAATCTTTTGTTATGATTATTTGATCACTTCTTAGCACCAAATCTTGTGAATTTACCTTCAAAATATGCAAGATATCAAAACATTTGCTCAATTTTCAAATCTTTATGATTTTATCATATAACACCTTGAATTCCATGCAATCTACCATATAATTCTTGTAGAATTTAGCATAAAAATATGATAAACCAAGGGTTTAGCAGAGAGCATTGCTTGTGAAATTGAAGTAAACTCTTGAAACTGGGGTTAATCCCCTTGCATGTTCCACCATGACAAAGTTGGGGGTGATCGTTGGATGTATGCTCTTTCATAGTGTGTGTAATAGTATGTTCATGCATTACTGACATGTTGGTTAACATGCGTGTGGCATGTTGTGTGATATTGCAAATGTGATCTCTGGCCAGTAGATGTGTTGGTTTGGACTTTCGCCGGTTTATGCTCCTTTGGGAAGCTCTAGTCGGGTTTCGCCGTAGAGTCATCTTTGGAAACGACACTAGGGAGCTCCGAACATGGGGCTTCCACTGGATAGGTCTCCTTGGGGTTTCAGTTGGGTTTGCCATGAAGTCTCTAAACCATAGGAGAAGCGCCAAGAAGCGTCCCGGGAGAAGTTTGATGAGGTCCTTGAACGGAATCCTTGTAGGGATATTCTTGGACTGTCCCGGTTGGTTATGTGATTTTGTATGTTATATTGTTCATATATGTATCATTACATGCATAGTGAGAGACCTATTCGGTGGAGTGACCCTCCAGTAACCTGAGTTTACTGAGATATATGTATATCTCACCCCATATTTTGGGGCACTATTTTAGGTTCAAGTGAGCACATTGGAGCTTCGAGAAAGAGGCCCACCTAGTGGTGGAGATAGATTTTGGTGCATGAGATTTATACGTCGTTTTGGAAGATTTGTATATGCACATATTAGCATTCATTGTGTAGAGGACTTAGTATATGAATATGGTATTGCATGTAGTTATATTTACCATGCTTTTGTTGTTCATATGTAATTCTTTTTTTTTTTTGATATCAGTTCATATGTAATTCTAAGCCTCTTGATCATTAGTTGTATTACGAAATCCAATTGTATATACCTCATTTTATCATTTTGGATATTGGTGAGCATGGGGGATGTCCATGTCATTTGGATTATGTTTAAGACTTGGTTGTTGTAAAGAATATCATATGGAGGGTATAAATTGATGGAAGGTTCAATGACCTATTGGATATTATGATACATGAGTTTAATGTTGTTTATGTACCAATAAGTTGGAGAAGAAGGAAGGAACTCCTTCAATTAAACCACTAAAAACAGGGGAGATCAAGTCTGCCCCAAGAGGAGCGCGATCAAGCGCTGATAAAAGCACTCAAGCGCTGATAAAAGCACTCAAGCGCGCCATGTGCGTCAAATAGAGGAAAAATCTCTGCCCTTGGGCGCTCAAGCACGCTGAAGACCTGGAGATGGCCAAAAAAATTTCCTCTAGGCGCTTCAGCGCCTAGTAGAGCGCTCCCCGAAAATTGCACGAATATAATTTGGTAAAATTGGCATAACTCGAGCTACAGAGCTTTGAATTGAGCGCGGTTTGAACTCACGTGAAGCTAATGGAGAGATCTATAACATATTGGAAGATGAAAACCATAAAGGAAGTAGAGAATTCCCAATTTAATAAAATTAAAGATAGCTTAGTATTGAACTTGAACAAAATAAGAAAATGATGATAAACTTAGTTTCATTTATTCCACAATATCATACAGTTATGGTCACACAATTGGTTATTTTAAATTCGGTGTTGTTCAAAAGGAAAATAGTAATTTTTAAAAAGAAAAAGTTATCCGAGTTTTTAATTGAACTAATGTTATTGTAACTGTGCTTAGTATCATAAAGCAATGTTAACAAACTGGTTCTAGAACGGGGTGTTATACTTGGTCCCAAGCACCAATGGCTTCATAATGGTCCAAGGAGTATTCTCCAAGCTTTATATGAACCAAAACTCTTCTCCTTCCTTCAAGGCACCATGAAAATTGCCACCTTCCCATCATGTTTTCTCCTCCCACACTTGCTTTCACTAGGCTTTCTTTACATGATTTTGATCACAAGAAACTAAACCATTTTCATGTTGGAAGTTTGTTGATTTAGTAGCTAACCAAAATTTGCAAATCCAAGACTAAGTAACTATGGTGGTTCAGCCCAAATGAAGAGAAGCACGAAAATAATATAGTTTTTAACCCAAAAAGATGACTTAGTCTTCATATAATTAACTTTGACCAAGTCAAACTTCTAGTAAATATCTAATTTGGCTATTTACATAATTAACCTTGCCTTAAATCCTTAATAATTCAAGACGTAGACATATTTTCATAATTCAAATCTTCACCAATGAAGTTTAATAATGTCATACTACATTACTTTTAAGTTTCGAACAACTTTTACATAATTATATTTTGTCCCAAAACTTTTATTATTTGCACTTTTGCTTAAAAGTGACTTTAATTGTTTTGCTTAGATCTCTCACCTAATTAATTCATTTAATCCATGATTAATTCCCTTAATCAAGTCATAATTCTATAATTCACAAGTTAGGATTATTATAGCTTGAATAAAAGAAGGTGGGAACATAATTATAGGAAATAGGTTATGTAAAAGGTTAGAGTTGACATATCTTCTTCCAAAAGGAAAGAAAAAAAGTCTAGGAGATATTTGGTTTGTTCTATGTTTTTATTTTTATGGTTTTTTTAATTAAGTACAAAATTGTCAAATCCCGAAAGGAAAGAAGCACCAGGAATATAATTTTTTTATTATTTATGAAGATATATTATCCAAAAATGAGAAGACAAAATGAATCAAACACCTTTTACATTCATGAATTTCATTATTACGTTATTTATTTTAAATTAAATTGAATCCCTAATGGTTACAAAAATGTGTATCCTTTGTTTCCTAATTTTTATGAGGGAAAAAGTTTAGAATATTATATTGTAAATAAAAAATTATGAAATTCAAGGAATTTTCAAAGTATCTACAAAACTAATGCAACCAATTGTGCATAATGTTAGAATTTTTTATAATCTTTGTAGGCTTCGACCAATTGTTTTTTTTCTTGTTTTGATAAAAATAGGCTAAGTCATTATACATATAAGGATGCAGTATGAAGACCATTTAATTAAGTGATCTTTTGGTTTAGACTTGGATTTTGTAAATTAATTTATGTGGGTAAGAACGTAGGCATAACCCATCGACTCATGATGGGAAGGGGGTTAATAAATTTGGTTAGGTTCCCTCAGCATTCACAATGTGTAGAAAAACTATAACACCTCACATATTTGAAATGTATTTTAATAATTAAATTGTGGGTTATATGGTGTATTTAGTGAAAATATTAAGTTTTAAGTCAAAACACATTGACAAATATGTAACCCTGATTTGTGAAATGGTGAAATTAAACCTAAATTCTTTTGGTGTTCTAATTTCATATAATCATATTTTATGATTTCTTATGCATAGATGTACACTAAAATGTTATATCTAGGTGACACAAAATTATTGAATGTATTAATCCAAATTTTTTAAAATAAAGAATTATATATAACCAGTGTTATTAAACTTGACTTGAACCAGCCGGGTTGTCCCAAAAATCAATAAATAGGTGATACAATCGGTCCGACTGAGTTAACGGATCAGCCATGTAACAAACCTGGTGAGAATTGATTCAACTCGACCATTTTTGGCAAAAACTAGTGTCTCGGCCAATTTTCTTTAAACCTGTTGAATCAGTGGTCATATAATTTTTATGTTAGAGTAAATATCATTTTGGGTCCTCAACAAAAAACACTGAACTCATTTTAATCCCTTAGAAAAAAAAAGTATGACTCGTGGTCCCTCTGAAATTTCAGTTCTTTGAAATTGTGGTCCTCTGAAATTCAAAGAAGACCCACGTCAGTCCCTCAAAAAGGACTAATATGGGTACTTTTTTTCTAAAGGATTAAAATGGGTTCTGCGTTTTTTGTTGAGGATCCAAAAGAGTATTTACTCTTTATGTTAGAGAAAAATAAAATCATTAATGTAATCGAAGTCGATTTGCTTTATAAAAAGAGGATATCAATGAACTTCTATGAAATGGTTTCACGGGATTCAGCCAATTGTCTTGATCGTGGGATTTACCCTCAACCAATAGCTTAAGCTTTTAGGTCACCATTCAAGCCCAATGAGCTCTCGTATCAGAGGACATATTAGAGAAGTATAAAATTATCAATGAAATCTCACTCAATAGCTTAAACTTTTGAGTTGAATTGATTCTTTACATTTAAAAAAAAACAAAAAAACAGTAAAATATTGTGTTTTTACATCATTACTAATAACCCAAATCCAAAAATTGCAATATATATATATATATATATATATATATGAGTTTATATTTCTGCAGCTGCTGTACGTGCATCAATCAAATAATTGTCATATATATATTTGAAAGCATTAAATGCAAGAAATCACAACCATACAAAGGATAAAAGCATTAAATATGGAGAATTATAACCATACACGTGTTGTTGTTTTATGTAAAGCGGTTGCAGAAATGATTTTATCATATATATATTTAAGTATTTGAATTCTTTATAAATTTTAAATATAAAATATAAATTTACATATATTTAATATATTTATTGGTATCAATTGATTTAACTAATAATCCATTAAAACGATATTTCGGCCGATCGAGTTGATAAACAAATTGGGTTGAATAACATTGTACATAGCCATGGGAAAGCCTGGAAATGGCAATCAATTGAGCCATAGCATGAAGGCTAGACTTTACCCGATAATAATCATGAGGTGTGGTGTCCACATATAAGAAAGATAAAGAGAAGATTTCCAAAAGAAAAAAAGAAAAGAAAATTAGAAAGAAAGAAAGATAAAGAGAAAGCTGAGCTAGTTATCTAAGGAATCTTCAGGCTCATAGAAATAAAGGAAAGATAAGAACATGTCATAGTTACAAACCCACAGGATGTGGAAACTGAAAAATACAGTGGCTGTGCTGACTCTATGTCATAATTGTCTCTCTTCTTGTTGGTCCTACACCTTGCCAAAGCATATCCATATTGGTTTTTCGGTATTTTCACCATTTCAATGTTATTTGAAAAAAAAAATTCAAAACTAAAAAAAATTACACAAAATAATACGGTAAAATATACATTGAATAAATGCGTGTTTAGTTATTGGTCGAATTAATGAGTGTTAACTAATATAAATTAAATTAATCACGATTATTTTGATAACCTATCACATACTCATTTCATGTGCAATCGAGGTAAATACCACACCTCTCCTTAACGAAAATTATGGCTAATATAATTTGTACTAAAACCATTGATTCTAGGCTTTTACACCCTTTTGCCCCTCATTAATTAATTAATAATCATTTTGCTCCTGATTCGAAACTATATACCAATATGTCCCTCTTTAATCGACTACCTTGCATTTTTAATAGATTAAATGGTCAAAACAGGCAAAAATGACTGTTGGGAGATTTAATCGACTAAATCTCCATATTTAATCGATTAAATCTCCAACAGGCAACAAAGGGAAACGAGTCAGTATGATTTTTAATCGATTAAGTATGGAGATTTAGTCGATTAAATCTCCCAACAACCATTTAATCGATTAAAAATGCAAGTTAATCGATTAAAGAGGGGCAGATTGATGGATAATTTTGAATCAGGGACAAAATGATTATTAATTAATTAATGAGGGACAAAATAGTCAAATAGCCATTGATTCTACCAATACCTAATATGCACTCTATGCAACTTAAATATGCTTTTTACTGTATTATTTTGATAATTCATTTAAATTTTGGATTGTTTTGATTATTTATTTTTTTTCTAAATAAATGACTTTGCAATGGATAAAAGGCCTGGTTTTTCGTTTCAACTTGGCAAGGTTTCATTTACTAGTTCAAACTGATCATTTTTCACTAATTTAAAATTTTAATAGCGCATCACTTGTATTGCTAAGTATGGTATAAATGGACAAATATCTTTATCTTCGTCTATTTTGGAAGCTCACACTAGCCAGTTACTACACGCAATTCAGAAAGCTGAAAAGAAACACAGAAGATAATTGTTTTTTTAAAAAGAAAATTCCAAATTGAAGGCCATAATTGAGTGACTTTGATGTCCAAACAAGGGAAACTGCCTCCAATCTCCCACAGAAATTGCAAATGGCGTGCAATTTGGGGAGGAGGCGAAGACAGTGACCTCATGGGGCCAAATACTATCTTCAGAAGGGAAAAAAAAAATTCTTATATGTTTTTAAAAGAAAGATATTTTTCTTGACTATGAGTGATTATATGCGTTATTGTAGCATTATTATCTCATATTTCAATTATATTTCTAATATTATAATTAATGTAGCATATTTAATCTCATGATAAGATTAAGAGTATACCTCTTGGAATTTGATACTTATCCATCAAACAAGGGACCCACCCACGCCCACAACTTGCAGACAAGGCCACCTTAACCACCCCAAACTCTTCTTGTTCACTTGGGGGGAAGTACTAGGTAATCCATATAACTAGGAGTGTCAAAACGAGTTGATACGACACGAATATATTAATACTAACACGACACGAATTTTTATTCGTGTCAAAATTTTCAACACTGACATGACACGAATTTTTTGCGGGTTGATACGACACGAATAATACGCAAAATAGAGGTCAAAACGGCAATTGACAAAAAAAAAATTTAAAAATGGATCGAAATTAAAAAAAATTTAAAAAATAATAATAAAAAATTAAAAAAAAATACGGGTCAACACGGACACGAATAAATCAACACTAACACGACACGAATTTTTTATGTGACATTTTTTCCAACACGAATACGACACGAAATTTTTTGCAGGTCAACCCAACACGAATTTTCGTGTCGTGCCGCGGGTCGACCCGCGTGTCAAAACCTATATTGACACCGTTATAACCATATAAATATACAATTACCCTCCCTTGACAATCCCTGCTTTCATTTTTTTAACTTGTGTAGCTAATTGGGATTCATTTTCCCTATTTTGAGGCCTGAGATATTGGTGCAGAATCAAAATGTTGGCAATTTTCCACAAGGCTTTTGCTCATCCACCTGAAGAGCTAAACAGTCCTGCATCTCACAAAGGTTCCAAAAAGCCTAAAGTTCCTGAGGAAACTCTTAAGGATTTCCTTTCCCATCATCCTCATAACACTTGCTCTATGAGCTTTGGTCATGCTGCTGTGTTGGCTTATGTTCGACCTGATAAGCCTTTCTCAGTTCATCAAAGGTTATTCATCTGCCCTCTTGAACAAAGATCAATATTTCTACTCTTAAAGCTTGTACTTATAAGTAGTATGTGGGATCTTGGAACAGTGATAAAGGTTTTTTTTTTTTTATGATTAAAAGGTTATAAATTCGAGTGTAGAAATAGTCTTTTTGCAAAAATATAAATACTTGCAAGTGCGGGAGTGTTGTGTACCGATTTTGCCTTTTTGCATATGAGTAGTATGTATGAAGAAAACTCATTTTGCCTGGTCACAATTGCAGGTTGTTTTGTGGGGTTGATGACATATACTGTCTCTTCTTGGGAAGCTTGAACAATCTGAACTTACTCAATAAGCAATATGGTTTGTCAAAGGGTACTGATGAGGCCATGTTTGTGATTGAAGCTTATAAGACTCTCCGTGACCGTGGTCCATACCCTGCAGATCAAGTTGTCAAGGACCTTGATGGAAGCTTTGCCTTTGTTGTCTATGACAGCAAAATTGGCAGTGTCTTTGCAGCACTGGTATATGCTAAGCTAGCTAGCTAGCTATCTACCATCTTCTTCTTGCTTTTTTTATTTTTATTTTCCCATCTTTAAATATTCTAGTGCATCTATATAATAAAGATGTTGATCATGGTTTGTAGGGCTCTGATGGTGGAGTGAAGTTGTATTGGGGTATTGCAGCTGATGGATCTGTGGTTATCTCTGATGATCTAGATGTCATTAAAGAGGGTTGTGCTAAATCCTTTGCTCCCTTTCCAACAGGTGTACTATTTTAGCCACAATTGATTGGTCTTTTATCTAGAAAAAAACAGTTCAAATTAGTGAAATTGCATTAATTCAAAGGCTAGTAAGAGTTTCAAATAAAAGAGGGTGAGTCTTGATTAGTGATAAATCTGTTATTTTGTGACCAGAAAGTTATGAATTCGAATTTGAAAAATAATTTCTTTTACAAATATGTAAAAGGAAGATTGTGTATAGAAATTACCCTTCGTCCTATCTTCGTTAGTCTGGATTTAATAGAATTAATATAATATGAATTTTCAATAGACTTTTTTTTGAAAAAAAGTAATAGACTAATTGTATAGATATGAGATGAATGACATGTTGGTATTGGTATGCAGGGTGCATGTTTCACAGTGAAGGAGGTTTGATGAGCTTTGAGCATCCAATGAACAAGTTGAAGGCAATGCCTAGGGTAGACAGTGAAGGGGCCATGTGTGGGGCCAACTTCAAGGTTGATAAGTTTGCAAGAGTAAACAGCATTCCTCGAGTTGGAAGCCAATCCAATTGGATGGAATGGGACCAACATTAGGCCTTAAAATGTAAATACACCCTTATGTATGGTTCATATAAAATAAAAATGTCATCAATGCTCCTTTCCTAACTTACCCACCCTACCCTTCTGAATTTGTTTTATTTTCTTCTTACTTGTGTTGTTTTCCTGTTTCCTTCTGAGTAATCATGTATACATATTGAAGTGCTTTTCCAAAGATAGTGTCATGTTAACTGTTGAACATGGTGACCGAGAGATATTAACTTCTGTTCTATCTGTATCTTTATACATGAAGATGCAGTAAGTAGGTAATAAGAATTTGGAAAAGGATCCGTTTATAAATTTTTTTTACAAATTACGTTAAATATGACGAGTCATATACTCTTGATTGAAATATGACCAGTCATACTTAGTGTAATTTGTAAAAGTTTATAAACAAATAATTTATAAATATAATATTTTCTTACGAATTTATAATGTATTATGGATGACAGCGTACCAAATGTGAAAAATGGATGAACAGTCACAGCTGTCAAAGTTAACACGTGCTTCCACTGGCTTAATGCCATATTAAAATTCATACGACAAAAAAAATACCAAATCATCATGCTAGCCTCATTTGTCTTGTCTTAACTCTCAATTCCCATATATATTAAAATAATTATTGTCTACCGTTAGTGTAATATAGATTTATATTTTTATTTAATAACATATTACACATTATTTATTTGAGTTTGATATTTTATATAATTATTAACATATTTTGAATTTTTAAATGATATATTAATAAAAAAATTGGATAATGTAAACCCCAAAAATATTCATTTGACTAGTACTAATCATAATGCAATGACTTAATATAATCTTTCAGGTTATTATCAATTGATATTTTGTACTAGTCCACAAAATTAAAAAAGGATTAGCTATTTACCGAGAAAAAAAAAAAAGGATTAGTATGTACCAAAAAAAAAAAAATGATTAGCCACACTTGCGTGAGGCTTCGACCCAAAATAAACTCAACAACTTTCCCTTTTTGATAGCATGCATGGGTTGTAGTATCTAGTTAGGTTTTTCTTCTATTTGATCAATCATGTTCAGATATACAGAATTTAATTTTATTCAAACACATTATAATTTTAATATAGTCATTCTATTTTTTTAAATTATTTGCCTTATCATATAATAATATAACGATGTATTATTAAAAAATAGAATAAGGATGATTTTGCACAAGTAAAAGAATCATTTAGAGGTGTCAAAACGGATTGACACGACACGACACGAATTTGACACGATGCGAATTCAACACGAATTTTTATTCATGTCCAAATTTTCAATACGACACGATACAATTGACACACAAATTATGGGTCAAAATGGTAATTGACCTAAAAAATGGGTCAAAATTTAAAAAAATTAAAAAAATAATAATATAATTAAAAAAATATGGGTTAACACAAATTTGATGAATTTTTTGCGATTTATATTTCCCAACACGAAAATGACATGAATTTTTTTGCTCATCTACTCGAACATAAATTTCCGTGCCTTGTTGTGGGTCAATATGGGTTAACACCCCTAATTTGTACCGGTATAAATTATAGTCTCAATTTTCATCATTAATCATTTTTATATCTAATGTTTCTAATTTATTAAATATATTAACTATTACATGCAATGAAATCAATAATTAACGGTTCACTTTTTCTGCAGTTACTCAGATAAGTTATATACGACATCGTTTTGCGGTGGAAATCATGGTATTTTTGTAATTTTAATTTATTTCAGGATTATAATAGTTTTTATATTTATAATTATTTAAGATTTTAATACCAAAACAACGTCGTTTTGAGAATAAATGCAGATAACTTATCTGCAGTAACTCTGCATAAATATTTTTCCTATAATCAAATTCCATATAATAATAACCTGCCAAAAAAATATTAAACTTTTTAAGCAGTTAATATGATGGTCTAACTACTTTAATTCTAAACTCCTTATCATCCATTTTATAGCAATTTGACAATTTCTACACTCTTCTCTTACGCTCGCACTGCTGTTTGGTGCCTTTGGTTGGTGATGGCCGATCGATTCTATCGCAACGATATGCCACGTTTCGTGGCAGAGACCACACTTGAAGAACAACAACAAACTCCAACAACAGAATCACTCAACACCCTTCTTTCTCTTCCTTCCCAAACGCTCTCTGCAAAGTTCCAATCAGCAGCATTTCACTTGAAACAATCGGTACTTTAACGCCACCCCAACTTCATTTTTCAGATTTCTATAGGTTCTTGATGGGTCTTCGGGTTAATGGGTTTCTTTCAATTTGCTTTCTTTGATTTTGGGTATGCTCAAGTTAGTAACTTTTGCGTTGGTGCTATAGTGGGTCGATGTGTGTTTTCCTATCCAAGTGTTTGTGCTTTGTTTTCTAATATTCTTCTTCAGGTGGTGAGGGAGACTTGGGGTTCGAGTGGGAAGCGTGTGAAGGACTATACTCTTTACACTGGGGCTCTTGGTACAGCGTACCTGGTTTTCAAGGCCTACCTAGTAACCAAGAATGGGAATGATCTTAAGTTATGCTCAGAGATTGTTAAGGCTTGTGATTCTGCTTCAGCAATTTCTGGGTACCCTCTCTTTCTTGTATCAGAGGTTATCATGGCTTAGTTATTCTGAAGGGTTGGTTTAAAATGCTCATGTAGGATTTTATTTTTTAAGGATTGCTTCACTTGAATGGTTGGATTGAAGAACAAAAGCGTTTGCTTGGATATTAGCTTACCTATTAATTAAAAATCTGATATTGTCTTGTTATGTACTTGTGAAATTTCCACTTGTATTTATTCCTTATACTTAAGTTAGGGAAATTACTTGAACCAGAGTTTTAAACTAGTGTTTGGAAAAACCTAAAAGTAAACAGTTATAGGAATTTATTTTAGTTAAATTTGCTAATGTATTAGTTGCAGCCGTGTGACATTCATCTGTGGGCGTGCTGGTGTTTGTGCTCTTGGTGCTGTCATAGCTAAGCACATTGGTGATGAAACACTACTTAACTATTACCTAAGACAATTCAAAGAGGTATTTTTATTTTTATATTTATTTTTTACCCTTATGATACTTCCAATTTATATATATAATTCTGTTGATTAACTGCTTTTCATATATGTGCCTTTTCTTTGAGAACAGATTGGGCTACCTCGTGATTCGCCCTATGAGCTATTGTATGGCAGAGCAGGTTACTTATGGGCTTGTTCATTCTTAAACAAGCATATTGGTAAAGACACCATACCTTCTACCAACATGGTAAGGCATATGAGCTTCATGAGTCATGGCATTCTTCTTTTGCAATTTATTTTGATGAAATCATTTGGACTTGCCATGAAAATGGGTTTTTAACTTTTATAGAGATCAGTTGTGGATGAAGTTATCACAGCTGGTAGACAATTGGCCCACGAGGGAAGATGTCCTTTGATGTATGAATGGCATGGGAAGAAATACTGGGGTGCCGCCCATGGACTTGCAGGAATTATGAATGTTTTGATGGACATGGAACTCAAGCCAGATGAGGTTGAAGATGTCAAGGGTACACTGCTTTACATGATTAAGAATCGTTTCCCTAGTGGCAATTATCCCTCCAGTGAAGGAAGTGAATCTGACCGTCTTGTGCATTGGTGTCATGGAGCCCCTGGAGTCACTCTCACACTAGCAAAAGCAGCTGAGGTAATATTTTCCTTAGTTACCAAATTCAAATGCAAACTGCATGTGGAGTCTATAAGATGTGAAGGAACTGATAAATTGATAATTTGCATGAATGTGGTTGCAATGGATTTTATATCTTTTTGTTTCATTTCAAAAGAATGACTAATGGTAATTAATGCATATAGTGGTAATGAAACTGAAGAGTGATATAGGCAATTCAATTAGTAAATCAAACCACTCCCCATTAAACTCCAACCAGCGAGGGTGGGATGAGGGCAATCCTTGTACATAGCCTTACACTTGCATATTTGCATAGAGGTGGTTTCCCGGATTCGAACTTGTTACCTTTCAATCACAAAGGAGCAATTTTACCACTCCTCGGAATGAAATTACGTACTATATCGTGATTTTCTTTTAATTCATATAACACTATTTATGCAATAATTATCGAGCCTAGATATCTAAAATCCAATGTTCAGATCTCATGAATTGATTCTTTTCCATAATCATTAGGTGTTTGGGGATAAGGAATTTTTGCAAGCAGCCACAGATGCAGGGGAAGTAGTATGGGAGAGGGGTCTGCTTAAGCGAGTTGGAATTTGTCATGGCATCAGTGGAAACACCTATGTCTTTCTTTCTCTATACAGATTGACAGGAAATGTGGAGTACTTGTACAGAGCTAAAGCATTTTCTTGCTTTCTACTTGATAGAGCACAGAAATTGATCTCGGAAGGAAAGATGCATGGAGGAGATCGTCCTTATTCCTTATTTGAAGGTCTTGGAGGAATGGCATATACCTTTCTAGACATGGTTGAACCACAAGTGGCAAAGTTCCCAGGGTATGAACTTTGAAAAGAAAAGAAAAGAAATAAACAACTTTTGGGGTTGACAATGATATGATGTAATCTGACAAATTTTGTAAATATGGAAAAAAAAAAAAAAAAAAAAAACTCCGGAGTTGTGTCTTTGAAGTGCAATCTGAGATGTAACAGTAGAGTGTGATGCATTGTTCCAGCTCCTAGTGCTCTATGATACTTGCTAAAATAAATTAGGTTTTCTATTTTGAAGTGTTTCGGCTAGAAGCATTTTTTTTTTTTTTTTTTTTTGGATAAATCACAAATATCCTTTACAGTAAGCAATCTGAATGAGTTGAAACATCCAGATATGGTTAATGGCCCCAAAATACTCCTTTTAGGTTCAATTTGCTATGCCCTTAAAATTAAGAGTGAAAAACATTAAGAATCGACATATATGATTTGCATACGAAACATGTACTTTTCACTCACAATTTTTTTTTTTTTTTTTTTTTGCTAATTCTTTTATTCAACTAATAAACTTACTATTTTTTCAAAGGAATAAGCTCTAACACGCCAATCTGGTTTTTCTCCCCTGCATTTTGCCTGTGCGATTGCTCTGTTATGAAGCAAGATCTCTTAAACCATTTACTCTGGAGTTCAACTTAAATAACTATTACTGAAAATTGAAGAGAAATTATGCTAGCTCAATATAGGCAATAAGAACACCACATAACTTTAGTTTGCAGTCACTATGTTCAGTTATTTCAGAAAGTTTATAAGCACTTCGCCACATGGTTGAATGATTTTATTGATAGTCTTAAATCTCAGAAGTCATCGACTCCTACATCAATGCAAAAAAAAGTTCCTAGCTCACAAAACAATATTAACTCTTCTGAGATGTCATTTTGCTCCATGGCAAGGTCAAATGATACAACATGAATATTGGAGGCTCCCAGTTAGGCCAAACCAACGAGTTTCTCACTAATCTCCCAAACCTTGCGAGCCTTTTCTGCATCGCTGGCCTCTTGGGACAACTGATTTTCAAATGAAGCAGAAGTTTTATTCCAGCTCCAGTAAACACCAGATTTTGTTAGGCTTGGATCACTTACAACCTATATTAAAAACAAACAACCATATATGAGAAATGAAGATATTTCAATAACCTATGCTCTTTTCATCATTGTCTTTTTAGAGTCCCATTACTATTACCTGAGCAAGTCTCTTTCCTGCTTCATCTTCTGATACAAAGCCTTTGGTTATATACTTTTGAAATGGAGGGAATAGAGTCCTGAACAAAGGAATGTGCTCTCTAAACAAGCCTGTTGTGGCAATGCAACCCGGGTAAAGGGAAGCAAATGTGACTCCAGTTTCCTCATGGAATCTTTTATGGAACTCTTGCATTGTGAGCATATTACAAACTTTGCTGTCCTTGTATGCCTTGGCACCATCAAAGTCTCCACCATCTATCATGGATGAAGTGTTTAGCCCATTCAAGCCACCCGCAAGTCCCCTCAAGTCACCAAGGTTAGCCTTGGGAGGTACATTTCCAGCCAATGTATTTGTGTTCCCTGTTTAATCTACACAATCAGCACACAAAAAAGCAACCAAAAGAACTCGACTTCACAATAAACATATAGGAATGTAATAATATAAAACCATTACGTGGCCTTCATCAAATAGCTTTAAGTTTTTGGATTAAATTAGTTCCTTGCATGGTATCCGAACTGATCAAGTGATTACGAGTTTCGATTCTTACTACCCCTATTCTATTAATAAATAATTAAATATAATGAAATTTCTTAAGACAAATAGGTATGTCTGTGTATTATCCAATGGACTCTAGTGTAAAGAGACATGTTAGAGAAATATAATATAAAACTATTAATGTGGCCTTCGTCAAATAGTTTTAAGCTTTTGGGTTGAATTAGTTATTTATACATACTAATAAATTGGACCTGTGATTGAGCCAACAATGATCATGCGCTTTGAAGGGTAATCAGATTTGTTCAAGTCCTCAAGCAAGAGGCGTGCAAGGAGAAAATGCCCCAGATGGTTTGTGCCAACACTAAGTTCAAAGCCTTCAGCAGTGAATCTAGGTTCCTTAGCAGTTGGCAAGTAAACAGCAGCATTGCAAACCAGCACATCAAGTGGCATCCCTGATCTTCTGAAGTTATCTACAAATTGGCGAACACTGTCAAGAGAGGCAAGGTCTAAGTGCATAATGGTGTAGTTTTCCTTAGCTATGCCAGCAGATTTTGCAGCTCTTGCAGCTTTGAGGAAATCCCTGCAGGCCATTATAACATGCCATTTTCCTGTCTCAGCCAAAGCCTTAGCAGTGGCAAGGCCCAATCCAGAGGAAGCACCAGTTATCACAACACTTCCTTTCCTCAATGTTTTCTTGCCTTCTGGTGCTGACTTGTTAACTGCTGGAGTGGTTGTAGCCACTGTCTCTGCCCTCACAGCACCAACTCTTTGTTGGAATTCCCTCTGATAAAAGAAAACAAAAATTAGACAATGGCCCCAAAAACTTAGGGAGGAGATTACATAAGTGCTTTGTTTTTTGTTGTTAAACTCTGGAATTGATTAAAGAATAAAGATCAATAACCCATTTTCAACAAGTATAATCACATATCAGAGGCTAACGGATTCTTAATCCTTGTGGTACAGTGTTTTGACCATTTACTAAAATTTACATGAGAAACCTTAATACATGTGGAGCCTTAAAAAAAATCCCCAGAAAAGGAATTAAGCCAAATTTGTTAATATACTCAGATATAAGTAGAAGATAGCAAAACTTTAGTTACACTTACCTTGTACCTCAATGCAGAAGAGCTGAAGTCAGCTTTGAGAGGTTCAGACAATGAAAGACCAAAAAGGGTGGAGTCCTTGAGAGATAAACTAGACTTTCCCTGCAACAAAGACAAAAAGGAATTTCCCAAAAGCTCAATTCAATTATCACTCTGGTAAAGTAATATAAGAAGGCGAAGAAGCAGCATGGGAAGTTGAAGCAAACCTCTTTAGGAATGGAGAAAGAAGCAGGAACCAAAGAAGCAGCTTGGAGAGCCATTGATTGTAACTTGCAAGGAAATAAAAAATTAAAAACTTGGTTTTTTTTTTTGGTTGTACAATGTAAGCACTCAGCAAGAAAATCTAGTAAGTGGTGCTACCCACTGGGAATGAGTACTTGAAAATGAATTTATAATTTTATATAGTGAAGTGCTTATTTTGATATGAGTGGATAAGATAATTAGCAGCATGTGGACTTGCCACGTCCTTTCAAACCAACCAATGGGGTGTCTAGTTTTGGATTTCTTAAAGAAGGGATATTTTGATGCGTTACCAAAAGAGCCAATCCATGTCCCACAACTAAGCCAACAATAGTAATGGCCTATGGACTGTGAATATCAGAGCTGAAAGTAAGTGGGGTATTTAAGGCAAATACATGTCTTTTTTGGCAGCTTCCTTAATGGGGATATGGGGGGATTGTTCATTTCTTCTCAAAAGAAGAAACTAGAAGGTTTTGAACGCTCCATCATGTGTGCAAGTTGCAGCCTCACCATGTTGTCCTAACCCAATTACCTCATGGGAACCCAATGAGTTGCTACATTGGGCCTAATTTTACAGAATGGGGCTTAGTTTGTTGTAGTCTAAGCCCAGTAAACTGCAGTTCTGCCAATACAATACATAGATAATCGACTAGCCTAGAACTGTGGTGCTACTGTTCAAATATGTTCATGGTCATTATTTGTGTGCATTGTTGACAAGAAAAACGACTAGTGAATTGACGAATCCTAAATAATGAGACAAAAAAGACCCAAAACTAGTTTTAACACACAAAGTATTTGACATGCCAGCTTGTGTTAAATTGATGTCAAAGATTGTGCTCTATTTTTTAATTTCTATATTTGGAATTAGGGATGTGTAAAGGTCGAACCGAATCGGATTTTTTGAAAAATCGAACCGAATTGGTTTAAATAGTTCGGTTCAAAACTGGTTCGGTTCGGAAGTAGTTCGAAACCGGTTCGGGTCGACCCACTTTTGAAAAGAAAAAAAATTTAAAATTTAAAAAATAAAGTTATAAAAATTAATTTGGTTCGGTTCGGAAACGGTTCGGTTATTAAACCGGTTCGGTTCATGAACCGGTTCTTTAAAAACCGGTTCGGCTCATGAACTAGTTTTTAAAAACCGATTATTTTATGGGGCGGTTCGGTTCGGTTTGGTTTGGTTCATGGTTCGACTCAATTTTTTGGTTATTTTGCACACCCCTAATTGGAACGTTGATATTCCAGGAATATCCCATATTTTGGAATCCAAGCTCTTCGCATTTTTACGTACATGTAATTTTAAGGAATTTGACAAGTTTTCCCCGTAATGAGTTTAACTATAATGCCATGAACTTGATTGTCATAACCATGCTCTTGAATCTTTTAACATTTTGGCTCTTCAGCCAAGAGAGGTTATCAGATCAGATAGCATTTTCCAAGTGCCTTGCACGATTAGATTCTATTAAGTTTTATTTGAATGAATTGAAAATTATATCTAAGACACCACACGCTTAAAACGAATACACCATTATCTTCATCACCGCCAGTAGCGTGCGTGGAATATGTAGGTAAATTAGCTGATGAGAGCAGAAAAAATTGGCACGCCACGGTTTAATCACAACTTGTAATTAAGCTATCCCAAACGCAACGTCAACACTTAACAAATAACAAAGAGAATAAGCAACTAGGCGCTTCAGCCTTGAAATTTTCTCACAAGATAATCTTTAAAATCTTTTATCTCATACTGTTGCAATTAAGTTTCTAGACTGAACAATGCTCTAGTCACACTAATACGCCATGCTGTTATCCTGCAATTGATTAACTTGGACAAGATAATGAATTTCCATGACAAAAGAAAAGTATAAAAGAATCATCATTTCTAATTTCAATAAGCTTTTCTCCAGAGTAACTCTACATTTCCTGATTACATAAAAATCCATCGGTTTCTAAATTCTTGGTGTGCCTTTTTTTTTTTTTTTCTTGTTTGACAATGTTTCCCCATTTTCCCCCATCAGTGGCTGATTGGAATGGCAACCTACCTTCATCCAACAAGCACAATATCAAGAAAAGAAATAGAACCCCGCTAATATTACAAATCTCACCCACTTTCTGTACAGGTTTTCGCCAACTAAAGAAATGTGAAGCCTACTGCCTTCTGAGCTGATATTATGAACTCATTCCCTGCCATGCCCATAAGTATGCATATCCAATCACCTCTTATATCCGAAGGGGCAATCCAAAATTTTGGAAAGTTCTAATTTCACCTCGAAGGCCGGCAGTTACAATCACCATACCCCAGGCTGACATTTTTTGACTAACCCCATTAGAGAAATCCAAACTGACACGGGGGCTATGATTTCTTGCACTTAGAAGAAGTTTTTCTTCTGGCCATGTTGCAATTCTATCAAAAAAGTAACTGTTTGTCGCACTTCCAATGGTTGCATGACGCGGACTATTGTTGTAAACTGAGGCAGATCGGGAACCCTCGGTACCAAAGTTTTCATCTACAGGGGTAGGAGGATGATTGGCCGATGAGACTTCATCAGTGTTGTTATCAAGCTCAGGTTGTTCTCCAGAAAATGCATCATGCATGTCCCATGCATCACCAATGCCAGGCCAAGGAATGGCCACTGACACATCTTTACAGTGAAAAAGTTCATATGAACGCGTGACAGTCACACTTTTACTTCTGTTAGGCCTGCAATCGGCTTCATTTTTCCAGATGTATACATGAGAATCCTCACTCGCAGCGACAACATATTTACCATTTGCTGTGAGGGAGGCTGAAATTGAGCTAGTTGCATTACGAAAGCCTGCACAAAACTTGCATCAGTTTGACCAGCAAGGAAATAAATATACTGAAGGCCTATTGCCATTTGACCAAAGTTGCAGACCTAGCAAGACCACAATTCTTTTTCATCTGTCAAAATAAATTTACAATATGTCTTTCTGCCTTAGTAGAACAAATCACGGAGAGATAAATATTCCCCCAATCCAGACAAAACGTAAAAAAATTTGTAAAAGTTTTGCTTTGACCACAGAATAGAGCGCACCAAATCTTGACACGGATGAAAGCAGTTTACCAAATGGTTTATTCACTTGCTATATTATCTTTTTGAATAAATTTCACTTGATATATAACTAGTGTTACATAACAGAGGGCGAACCAAAGCAGTGGTAAAGCTATTCCTTTGTAACTGAAAGGTCACGAGTTCGAATCCGGAAAACAGCCTCTTTGCAATGATTTGCAAGGGTAAGGCTGCGTACAAGGATTTCCCTCTCCCCACACTCCCTAGTCGGGTTTAATATAACTAGTGTTACATACCTTTAAACTTATGAACCAGATCAACACCATCAACAACCCGTATTCGTGAATCAGCAGATGTGATAAGTACTTCTGATGAACTTCCTGGGGCAAACTGTTTATAAAATTCAGTGTGGAAGACAAGCATAAGCATTGTAACTTAGTCAAAGCAAATCCACTATAGTTGTGCACCCTCCCATTGCTTTTTATTTCCCCCCTGTTCAACATTTTGGAAGGGGATACAAAAAAAAGGGAGCATATCATATAACACAGCAGTAAATCATTACAATACCTGGAAACCAGTAATTTTCTTGTGATGTGATTTCTTTTTCTTGTTCTGCAGATTGATCTGACTTTTCTGTTGCAACTTATTTTCTGAGTGAAATATAAAACGAATATGATAATCAGTGGCTCAACAATAACCACAATATAGATTGATAGACAGAGTTATACGGAAAAAAGAGAAAACAAACGCCTTTCACAGTACCAGATGTATTATATAAATGGCAGCTACCCTTGTATGAACCAACTAGGGCACCCTGCACCAGCAAATTTAACTGAGTTTAAAAATTGAAAATCTGAGCGTTCAAATAGATGCATATTAACCTTGGACCAACCTGACCGTCAGGAGTATAACAAGCAGCAGTGACCATCTCATGCAGATCAACCCAATCAACAACTTTTCGTTCAGGTATGCTCCATATGCGAACCTTAGCATCCAAAGATCCGCTAATGAAGTATCTATCATCAACAGGATTAAACTGGATGCAAGTTACTGTGCCAGACAAAAACAGATTGAAGCAAACTTATAATTAGCAAAGAACAAAAAAAGGGGAGGGAGAGGAATATTTTAAAAAAATGGGCCGGTGGGCCGTAATGTGGTAACCCAGTCGTAAAAAAATGGGGTCTATCTTGAATTAGATTGGATAGGGACCGGATGGACTGGGAATCTAATTTAAATTTTAGTTGGGAAGAGGCAGAAGAAGTTCTGATAAAAATGATTGAAAATATATCAGTGTTCTGCCCTTTAATCAAAATTATGTGACCATAGGAGTGGCTATGTGACATTTACCCAGATTAAGGGTTAGCAAAGATGAGAGCATTACAAGATGTAATAACTGCATTTACTCACCAAAGTCACTGTGTGAAAAAATTTTCAAACAAGACTTGCTCGACAAATGCCATAGCCGCACTGTTTTGTCCATTGAAGATGAAAGCAAGTGCTGAGCAAAGTGGAGGGAAAAAAATATTAGAAGGATGATCCAAAATTACACACTTTAATTCATATTTCTAGAATACACTGCACTTCTTTATGACAAATATTTGAATTTTAAAGATTATTCAACAAACATTAATCAAGAACATTGAATAAATAAATAGATGGTAAAAAAACCCCATTGAAGCTTTTCAGAGGCATTGTCAGAGCTTGCAATAATATCAATCGTTAAAATTTTTAAATTTTAATCACTCCGAAAGGTTCTCATCCTAATCCCACTAGTGTTACTGTATCTATAAGGTATGACTCAAATAGGGATATTATGTATTAAAACAACCTGTTTAGGTATGCGTCCACTTCTATGTGGATAATAGAGGGAAGTTTGGCAAATGAAAAAATCCATTCAAAACTTTTGAAGTTGAATGTGGTTTCATAACAATATAAATCAGAACCAGTTTCAAACATCTTGAGTTTGTATAAACATTGGGTCTGAACTAGTTCACAACAATTATTATTTGGTACGTGTAAGCCAATCATTTTTTAAAATTTTAAACAAATTAGGAGATCAGGGGAGATAAATAAAGATTTTTTTGTAGGGAAAAAAAGATTGCATATAGCCAATTTAATTTAGAATTTGTTTCGGGCCAGTTTTGACTTGGAAACTTATTAAATAAAAACTGATTTTTAAAATTTGAGTCTCTAAAGTACCTAACTAGTAGTTATCCACTTTTTTAAGTTTGGCAAACACTACCTAAAACTAACATAGGGAATAATGATAAATTGACCTGAAGTTAAGCTTAAAACAAGATAAAATCTCAGCCGGTCATCATAATGACATCAACAAACCATCTAATAAGCACTCTTAAGTTACAAATAGAGCATCCTAAGCAAGTTACTGACCTGAACACAATTTTTCTGTCTTTTAAGCAGTAAACTTCAGTTCCATTTTCCTTATAGCCAAGCCAAACTATCTCTACATTTATTATTCACTATAGTGAATGCTGGAAAAATTGGATATACCCGTGGAGCATTTCACAGTCAAAGTAAACATTAATTATAAAGAAATCTTAACATATACCCACCATCCTGGTGTTTATAAATTACCTCCTTAAATTGATAATTTTTAAATGCCTTTCCAAGGAACTCTAGGAAAAATCAACCATTTTAGACTCATTAAATTCAAAAGTTTAAAAATATAAATTTCAATCTGATAGGGAGTAGAAAAGAAAACAATCCGAAAAACCTTCTCACTGGGACAGAACTGTATCTATTTGTTCCTCCAATATGTATTTTAAGACTACACTAACTCAACCCAAACTAGTGCCACAAAAAACTAGCGATAGTCTAGTAGACTGTGTACTGTGCACAAATATTTTCCGCAATGTAATAACCAGACATCTCCCTCAAATAATATAACCATTGTTGCGTAAACTGCAGATTAAACGCAACAGATATTGTTAACACTAAATATATTCTAATGCAATTTGAAATCCATATTTGTCCCTTGATGCCTATTCAGCCACTGGAAAACTGTCCTATTCCAATCAATTATATAACGAATACTGAATCTTTGTGGTACAGATACAAAGCAGAAAACTAACTCAAACTGCCAGTAAAAGTGAATTAATCAGTTAACAGGGAAATATAGAAAAACCAATAAAACAACAACATATCCAACACAAGATCAACTAAGGCCATATAAGAGTGAATAATAAACTTTACAGACACACTGAGAAATTAAACACACTGCCGGAATTACAGAATAATAAGATCAAGACCTATCTTAAAAATAGAAGCTAACCTGAGACTTTGACCAGGAAAGGTCAAGCACATCATCGACATGGCCTTGAAAGGAGCAAATGGGTTTTTCTGTGAGTGCAAACACAGTTTCTGGCACCACGAATTGGTCCAAGCTCAGTGACTTTCTGCTAATGGATGACCTCCCCTTTCTCCTCTTCTCCGGATGGTTGCTATCCATGGTAGGGGACAGAAGCGCAGCAGATTCCGGCGACGCATTTACGACAAACAACATATTGACATTCCCATCGTCTGGTCTCTCCATCAGCAGCTCCCCTTTCCTCTCTGACTCCACAACCTGCCAAACATGAATCACAGAATCCTCACCAGCACTGGCAAGATACTTCCCATCCAAACTAAACTTAATACTCCATATAGATCCATTATGAGCCCGTATCTCCTGGCTCTTATACATTGCAGTAAGCTCTTTACATGACTTCCCATACTGTCTAACCCTCACCCTCTCAGGTCCATGAAATGAAGTAGCAGCAGCAGCAGCATCCTGGCTATCATCAGTGGCAGAACTCGACCTCCTTCCACCCTTCTCCGACGAGGTATCCCTCTCGTCGCTACTCCGCCTCTCCTTATGACCCGCCATTGAACTTGCAACACTCTTGATACTCTTCAACCACCCACCTTTCTTCTTCACCTTGAAACCACCACCACCACCACTACCACCGCCACCTCCTCCTCCTCCTCCACTTCCATTCCCTCCATTAGCATTGAAAATGTTATCAACATTGTCCTTAGCATTACCATTACCATTACCCTCCTCCACGTTCTGCCGGCGCATTAACTCCTGAACAATCGGCGAGTGCCCCACCACCGTCATCTGGAACTCTTCCATGGTAAACTGCCTACCTGTCTCGACCTCCCTGAGCTTGTCCCACATCCCATCTTCCCTAACCTCCTTCACCACAAACTCCTTCCCATTATCAAGATCTCTTATGGTGCACACTTGTTGTTCCTTTTCCTTTTCCGTTTCCGTTTCCTTCACCCTCTCCACCTCCTCCTCCACAACCACCACCGCCGACGGCGACGATTCGCTCCCCTTGCAACTCTTCCCCGAAGGAGGCTTCCCTGGGGACCCACCCTCGCCATTCCGGTTATTTACAGAAAGAATGGAAAGAATCGAAGAAGACGAATCATTATTATTATTACTGTTGTTGTTACTATTATTATAATTCTCACACGCGCCGTCTGATTTCGATCGGACCATGGAAGCGGCGGCTGCTGCGGCGGAGGCGGAGGTTTTGGGCGGGTGTTGGTTGAGGTGATCGGAGGAAACGGATCGGGAGAAGTCGGCATTGATGATGTCAGGCTTGCCACGTGTCAGGGAAGGGTCGTCGGAGAGTCCCATGTTTTGGAGGAGGCGGGTGCGGCGTTCGGAGACGGAGGAAGGTTGGGAGATCCATATGTCGTAGTTGTTGAGGGCGAAATTGTAATTGTAGTAATTGTTGTTTGTGGAGTGTTGTTGTTGCGGTTGCGGTTGTGGTTGTGGTGGTTGTTGCGGTGGTTGTTTTTCGTCGTCGTCGTCGTCGGAGTTGGAGGCTGAGCATGAGCAAGAGGATGAAAGAGAAAGCAAACGGTCTTGTGACTCGTAGAAGCACTCTTCTTCTTCTTCTTCTTCTTCTTCTTCTTCTTTACGCACCGTTTTGCTCATCGTTCGTGTTCCTCCAGATTCCGATCGGGCATTCCCATTTCAATAATGAAAATGCCTAATCGATCCGATCACGTTCCCAAACCCCCACTTCGATTCCAACTCTGACCCGATTCGATTCGTTTCGGGTTCGGTTACAGATCCAATTCCGAAACCAAAGCGAGAGACAGAGAGAGAGAGAGATTTGGGAACGAAGCCCTATGCTATTGCTGTGTATGTGGTGGTGTGAAGGGGAAGTTGGGGTTTGGACAGGCAGCAATGTTTCTGTGTAGAGAAGAAAGACACAGAAAGAGAGAGAGAGAGAGAGAGAGAGAGGTTTTCTTTCTTTTGCAGTTACAATAGAATATGTCTGAGAAAGGGGAAACGAAATTTCTTTTGGGTTTTTTTTTTTTTTTTCACGATTTTCAGATGCTAACACTTAACACACCAATTTCGAATATGGAAAAAATTTTCTACCCTTTTGCTTTTGCTGTTTATCTTTTTCCCTCCCTTTCAACACTATATAGACTAGTGTTATTATGGATTTCATTTACTTTCCAACTTCGTGAGGTGTTTAATGGTAGTACTTTCAACTAATAAAAATAAGTTTAGTCAAAATAATTTATTTATTCATTTATTTAAGGATTCATAAATATGTTATATTATTTTAATATAAAATTTAATGAAATACTTTTGACCGATCCCGTGATTTCCTGGTCAATTTCTAAAACGTCTCGTTGACTGGAAGATTGATATCGTAATCAAGTGTTAAAATATCTTATTAACCGAAAAGATTGATAGGTCAAATGTTAAAACGTTTTGTCAACCTAAACATTTATTGTATAACCCAAACATTTATTATTTGACATTTCTGGTAATCAGTTGCGGAAACGTTTCGTGAACCCAAACATTTACTATATAATACTTCTCGTAGTGAGTTGCCGAAACGTTTCGTCAACCTAAATATTTAATGTCTAAAAATTCTCGTAGTCATGAAACGTTTTGTCAACCCAAACATTTACTATATGACACTTCTTGTAATCAGCTGCGAAAACATTTCGTCAACCAAATCATTTACTATCTAACGCTTCTCGTAGTGAGTTGCGAAAACGTTTCGTCAACCTAAACATTTATTGTCTAACACTTCAACCCAGAAATTTACTATCTAGCACTTCAAACAAATGAAGGAAAGATGCATTAAGACATTAATAATCAAGTAATAAGTTTACGTCAAGATCCATCTAACCCTAGACTACAAGAAGATTTAGTCAAACATGTTCAAATCAAAAACACGAAAGAAAATAAAGCTTCCCCAAAACTACATCTCTAGATGTTGAAGGTAAAGCTCCTCTTGATTGTGCCTCCAAATCTCCAAAACATTGTCTCCTTTAAGTTCTAGTCGTCTCTCTGTCGCTTCTCTTTTCAAAAGCTCTAAAAATCTCTTTTATATCAGATAAAATGAGCTAGGTTTCTAAGAACGCACAGCTGCAAAATTTGTTCCGCAGGATAGCGCGTTTAAACGTGCTCTGACAGTTCCTAAATTCTATTTTTCTTCTTTAAGCACGCTTAAGCACTCTATATCACGCTTAAGCGTGCTATGGCAGTGTCCGAATTCTCTCAATCATCATGATTTTTTCATATGCTTCCTTAACTCCCTTTTGTCTTTGTCTTTGTCTTTGTCTTATCCAAGCACATCCTTGCTCCAATTAGCTCCGTTCATCTACAAAATTAGCAAAGATTACTCAAATATGCCGAGAAAGAAGGATACAACTTCCTAACCAAATAACAATAACTGTTTATGCTTTAGGCTAGATTTGAAAGTTAATAACTATGATTTTAGTCCATTAAAGCATGATAAACTATGAGTTTATTAGAGCTCATCTCGGTGAGATTATTATCAATAGGTTAACCAATAATTCACCACAATAAGTAAGCCAACATTATATCTTAACTAAAATCTTTAAGGCATTAATTTCATGAATTATTACATTTATATAATTCTGACTTGATTAATTTTTTATGAATGTAAGACTTCACCACTTAAATTTAAACTACCAACATGGAGAAGGGGAAGGCAGAGAACTGTTTTTGGGTTAAATAACACAAACATATTTCACGGGGTAACATTGATTCCCAGCAATCCCATTTGCATCATCTTTTGCTAATTGCAAATGTCTTGGTCATTCGTTTTTTTTCTTAGTAATGAATATTATAATTAAATATGAGTGCCATATGTTTCAATGATTTTGTTTTGTGTCTTCCGAATATATTATATTATTAAACACATAAACATGACTTTCCACGATTTAAGTTCAAAGTAACAGCGCTGTAGATCTCCAACCAACAAAAGTTTTCGTGCTTTATAATTTGTCCCTTAAACAGTTTTGTGTTTCTCAAAGCGTATTGTAGTCTAGTGAGGCATTATGATTATGTCTTGGATTAGCACCCAACAAAATATTTGTTTTGTTTTCGGTGATTCACATGTACCATCACAACAAAGTCATTAAGAGAGGATTTTATTGCTAACCGGGGACAAAATAAAAGGTAAAGGGGTGTCATTATGCGATAAACACTGTATCTTTGAAAAGTAGTGACTTCCACCCTCCTTACAAGGCTCACCTGAATCATGTATAGGTAGGGATCACTAAATATCTTTTTTACAATTAAGGACCATGGACTATTATTTTAATAAATCTATCTTTCCTTTAACTTTTTAAGACTATTCTTATGCTGAATATGATAATAACTCAAATCCATGTACATTAATTATCTTTAACTTTCTTTGAGAAATAATCCAAATTAAATATGTTGGTTATTTATACCTGAAACTGAATTAATGAGGTCATTAGGGCTTTGAATATCGATTAGTATTTATAATAAAAATATTGGTTATTTATGACGCTATTTTATTTGTTTTGAAATAATGAAAGGAAATTTTACCCGTTACAAATAGTATCCGATCCTTCATTTTTAGGAAAATAAAATAAAAATAAAATTGTTCAAATAAATAGTACCTGATCTCTCAATCATTGTACCAAAAAATTAAAAAAGAAAACAAAAGGTTCGGCTTAGCATTATACTTTTATTTTAAGTTTCCTGAATATAAAATTTTAACATAATGACAGCTGCACGAGAGCATTGGGAAGTGAGAAGAATTATAACAAATACATAAGAGTTCAAGTAAAAAATTTATTCCATGGCTTAAAAGAGAAAAATGTGAGGAAATTCGAAAAAATAAATCGTATATGTGTAAGCAACATTAGTTTATTGATGGAATTAAATAAATTGTATTCACTGTTACCAGAAAATAAATAAATTTTATTCATGAGCACAAAAATAAATTTTGCATAGCGCTTACATGAGGAATTTTTCCAATAAACTTTATCCTTATTTCTTTCATTTTTTTCGTAAATGATGATGGCATGATTTATTTTCAAGATTCTGTAGTCATTATTCCATTTCAAAAGAACCTTATCAATGAGTCTTAGCCTTCAATTTGAAATATCTCTCTCTCTCTCTCTCTCTCTCTCTCTCTCTCTCTCTCTATATATATATATATATATATATATATATATATATATATGCGTTTGCAGTATCCTCAAATAAAAACTTGAATTTTCACATGGAAGATTTTTACTATCTACTAACACTAGTTACTACTACATGATAAAAACAAATTAGCTCTTTCCAATAACATATGAAAGGAATATCCATATAAGGAAAAGGGGGGAAAATTGCAGAAATCTTTACCCTTACATTTTTTCCAATATAAAGCCATAATGTCATAGGATGCATTATTATGGCAAGCACAATTTATAGTATCCTTGTAGCTGAATGTTAGCAACAATCTATTATTATTTTTATTTTTAATGTCAATTTATAAATTGATGTATTTCATAGACAATGTCTATATATATTTTTATGACATTAGCTTAATCGTATCGCTTATAGCATAAATTGTCCATAAGTGAAGACTAAGAATAGTAGAAAAATTGCAAATAGTATTATTTAATTAATTACTTTACAGATCATCATAACATGGAGACATATAATGAGCAATCAAGGCGTAACAAGTGCAAAATACATATACACACGGGTATATATTCTTAGGACAAGGTGACTTCTTTCCAAATAGCTGACACTTATTCTTCTCCTCCTTCCCTTTCTTTTTCTACTTTTCCTGGTCATAGTTCTATACTTTTATTTCATCCTCTAAGAATGATCACTTTTGTTTCTTATAAGTTTGCAATTAAATGGTCATGAAGCATCTTCCTTTGTTCAAACCACCCCACAAAAAAGAAAAACAGAACAAAATCAAACATAACCAAGCACACATAAGATGTTCAATTGCTTATGTCAAATAAAATGTTAAATAGGACTAGGTATGCAGTTTATATACATATATATATATATATATATATATATAGTATGATGTGAATAATTTATCTTGTTCATAATAAAAATTCAATTAAAAATATTAAATGCTGGTGGCTCAGTTGGCGCATAAGAGCTAAACAGGTGGGAGTGAGAGCATGTTCGAATCTTCCCAGTACCACTTTGGAAGAGGTTTAAAACCTTAATCCTGAACACGCCCTAAATCGAATTAGTTGCGAAGTAATGAACCGATTGGAATATTTTTAAAAAAAATTCAATTAAAAATAAATAGGTGAGCATATCATTAAGAATATGAAAGTATGGCTGCTCAAATATATACAAGAGTTCATTAACTTCACAAAATTAAATTGGACTTCTTTTTCAACATAATTACAGTGAATTACAACTCAATATATAACATATGGAAACATGTTGAAGAGAGAGAAAAGCCTGTCTTGTTTTTTATTTGTTGCCTCTTTGCAAATGAAAGCACTGTCCAAAAAGCACTCTGTCCATGGTAAATAGTTAGAAAGGAAAAGAAAGGTATAGAATATTATTGTCCTAATAGTGACATTCCTTGCATATGTCATGCAATGATTGACTTCATCTTCATCTTGTAGGTTCTGGTCAAAGTAAACCTTGCATAGCTCACACGCTATGTACATATTTGTATAATTTAGTTTAATAATTTACCCCTTCTTTTTGGTATGTGCAAGCGGGAGAGAGTATTTTTTTTTATTCAAAAAATAAGTCCAACTTTAAGGAAATCCAGAGCATAATTAGCTAGAAATACGGCAAATAAAATATAAATAATGTAAAGGGGGCGTTTGGTACGCGACATTTGGCCGGATTCCCGGGAAACTGAATTTTTCTAAATTTTAAATTTTCGAATATTATCGTAAACTGAATGTAAAAATCATATTTTTGAAAATTGAGATTCCCGGACAAATAAAAATTTCTCCTGTACCAAACACCCCTAGAAGACAAATTTTATGTGTTTGAGGGAGTAAACCAGATATCTTACTTCTGCATAAAATTATTTTTTTCAAAAGCAAGTATGATTACTCTCTTGATCATATGACTCATACACTCACACAAACAGTTAACTGAAAACCTATATAATTATTCTGTGATTGAACAGGTAATATGAATTAGTTCATTTATCTACTTAATTGAATTCAAATATGTGTAATGTTCTTTTGCACAAAAATTAATTTGCGAATATCAATTATCATTGATTTCAGTGGTAAGAAACTTATTTTTTTTTAAAAATTAAAATACCAAGTTTGAGTATGAAAAAATTTTGAGACGAATTTTAAGAAAACATTATCTCAAAAGCTAATTTGAAATATAGTTAAAAGTCTATATAAACTCCACACTAGAATCTTGTGTTTTTGATACGAGACTCATGTCTCATACTTTACAATTGGATTATAACATCCAATTATGCTCTGCATTCTCGATGCTCACGCAGTCTAACTTGACTCTAATTTTTTATTAGCTCTAGACAAACACTTCAGTGCTAACATCATATACACATCATTTGATTGCAGCTAGCAAATATAATGAACTTTAATACCGAACTTTTGAAGTGAGGCTTTTTCAAAATTCGTATGAATTCTTATTAGACTTTTCTTTGCCCTTCGTCTCTTTCAATTCACAGGGAATTGAGATTCAAACCTGGGTCTTCTATATCCTTGTGAGGAAAAATAATTCCCTGCTTCCCGTCTCTCTCCTCCTTCTTTCTTTCTCTCTCTCCTCTCTCCTCTCTCAATGGCGGTGCATTATACCAGGACCACTACATATTGGCTCCCTTGTGAGATACTTTTACACCAATTTGTGTGCTATGTGCTGTTGGCATATAAACATTGATTGTTTGAATAGTATTAAGTTACGAAAAAGTGTATATCCTTTTAAAAATACAAATTTAGGTTCTTTTAAAAGAGATATAAATATAAAGAGGTGTGAGTTTTATTGAAAAGAAATAAAGACAAAATAAAAATAAAAATGGTTCGCTTTTTTTTTTTTGCAGTTATCACAGATAAGTTATGTGCAGTAAGTCTAATACGACGTCGTTTTGGGACAAAAACTATGGTATTTTTGTAATTTTAATTTATTTCAGGGTTATTATAGTCTTTATAATTATAATTATTTAATTTTTCAATTTTAAAACAACGTCGTTTTGGAAGTAAATACAAATAACTTATCTGCAGTAACTGCAAAAATATTATTATGAAATAAAAATATAAGTCTCATCTCTTTATATCTATATATCTTGTAAAATGATTTAAATTTGTATTCTTTAAAAGCATGTATATTTTCCCCTTAGATTATAGGAAAAAGTATGTATTATTTTAAAGGATGTAAAATTGTGTCATTTTAAGTGAGAAAAAGAGATAGATAAAGAAGGAAAGAGAGTGGACAGAAAAATATAAAGGTGTGAGTTCCACCTCTTTGTGGAAGTGAAAGAATATAAGTTGTGTCATTTAAAAGTACAATCCCTAAATTATATCATATAAAAGTAGCTCTTAATTTTAGGGGACCAAAAAGAAAATGAGGTACAAAATCTAGGGGTTGATGAGACTAAAGAGGATAGAAGTTGGGGGGTTCAAACCACCACAGTGTGGTTTTTATTTACTTTTATATTTTCAGTTTATCACTGGAGGGACACAATGAGATATTGTCTTTTATTTGTAAAGTATATTAATTGACACTTTCTAAAAGCAGTAAAATTTTAAACTTATGAGCAAGAATAGTTATGTTTATTTTTTCAGTAAGAATTGAAGAAGTGGGCTTTAACTTAATTGTGAAAGAGAGAGCCCAGGGAAGGGTGGTGTTGGTGGTGACAGGAGATTAAAAACCAGTGCAGGCTGGTGTGTGGCCAACAACTTAAGTTACTGTTCTCCCACTTCCACATGGTGTCCACTTCTTAGCCCATTGTGTTTACTGTTAACTGAAGGCGACACAATTTGCGTCTTTCAAAATGCTTGTGTGTGCGCCTTTTGGGACCGTCTTATTAATGTCTCCCATTCCCCACAGTTTTTTTTTTTATTAATGTTTATTGTATTATAGTAGATAAAATTATCTTCTACACACAAAAAAATATCTGAAGTTCATGTGGGATTATGTGAAAAGAAAAGAGGAAAAACAAAAATATAGATCCCTTAAACTTTTATGTCTGTATAAGAACTAAAATTATTTTCTATAATATAAAAAACATCAATTTTTTTGTTGTTCTCTTTTCTTCGGATCACAAAATTCTCCGGTGCATATATTTTTATAGGTTGGTGGATTTGTGGTCCAAATAACAAGAAGCATAAATGGCCAACATCTACTCCTCCTGTTAAGGGCGTTTGGTTGAGGAAATTTTTTTTGAATATTAGGAGAATGTAATTGATAGAGAAATGGTTGGAAAGTGAGTTTGGTAGAAAAATATAAAAAAAATTGTTTGGTTGAGTAAAATTTTACCAGAAAAATTATGTGAAATTCCTGAAGAGTGTGTTTGGTTGAATAGAAAATATTGATGGGAAACTAATTCGAATTACGAAACTATCCCTTTAAAAATAATATTACCTTTGTAACTTTTGCCAACTTTACGGTCATGGATTTATAAAACTTTTGCCACTTTTGCAACTTATCTGGTTTTTAGAAATAATACCACCTTCCAAGAAGGAAAATGTAACAGTGATTTTTGGACAAAAAACGTGCAATTCAAGATAGATAGGGAACAAGAAAAGCTGGGTAAAAATTATAAAATAAGTGAACCAAACATGGATTAATGATAATGCAGGCATCACTACCCATGATTATTTAACAAAATCCTGCATTTCTTATAAACTGGAATTAGCCATCTTGCTTTTCAGATTGTGATCACAACGCATAAAAAGATATTTAATAAAAACAATTTAAAACTTCTTGAGGTTAAATTTTGAATTCTTTTGCAATGATATTCTTTTTCTTATCAAAGAAAAGAAATCATTCCTTTACCAATGAGCTCTGATTAATATGGGTGTGTATAACCCCGTTTTTAGAATTTTCTCTCTCTCTCTCTCCCTCTCTCTTAATTTTTAGTTTGGGAAATAAAAAAGATTAGAAATAAAATTTGATAAAATATGTTTATTTTTCTGTTTTAGAAAATAAACCGGTTTTTTGGGAACACAAATTGTCAGAAATAAGTAAAAAAAAAATTACTTTTTTTTGCCTAACACACTATATAAATACAAACATAATAAAATGTATTACCAATATTAAATACATATTATTTATTAAATAAAAAGAGTTATATTTACAAATTTTTCGTTTACAAATATGTATTTCGGGCCGAAATACATAGTTAAGTTTATAAATGAAAAGTTTGTAAATATAACTTTTTCTTTATTAAATACATTTTGTCTCTTTTTTTTTATACAAGTGAGAATTGAATGCATAATATAATATAACCTACTCAAATTTCTTATCACTACATCAATCCTAGTAACTAATAACCTAATATACTTTTTCTATTTGGATATAAAAATAAGTTGTATTTTCAAATATATATATATATTTAAGAAACTCTTTTTAAACACAAAAATAAAATAAAAATTATTTTCAGAAACAGGAAAAAGAATTGTTGTGATGCACACGTTAGTTCGACCAAATTGCCCTTTAATTCAATACATACTTATAAGTATTTTATCCAAGCTTTATGATAGCTAAGGTCCTAATTTTATATATTGTTCAAATAAATTTAAAAGGTGTTGGATTTGGAGAGTTTACTCCAACCCCATTCTTTAATTCCTCACTACCACACATACTACAGGACAAAATTTATTCAAAAACGCTCAATTAATAAATTTCAATTTCAAGTTTTTTTTTTATGAATTATCTAATAATAAGACTTAAGTTTGAATACCTAACCCGTGAATAAACAATAAACTATATATAGGTTATTCTCTCGAAAATGGTGCAATTCAAAGCAATCGAGTTATAATATATATATATATATATATATATATATATTTACATTTTGAATCATATATACAATACGAGTAGGGTTATGTTTAAAAACTTTTGCTTACAAACTACACTATATATTATGGGTAGTACATTTTACTTGAGCATGTATTATCCATAATATATAATGTAGCTTGTAAAAGTTTATAAATAAAAAATTTATAAATTTAACCTTCCTCGTACAATATTTATCATTGAGTATCACATTTGTTTATCTCAAATAAATATTTTTTATTTTATTTGGAAAGGGCATTAATATATTTCAACTAACAAGGGATCAAATATGAACAAACGCTTTTACCAAAAAAATAATAAAAAGGTGAACAAATGCTGCTGAACTAAAACCTATGTTTTTGGTGGCATTTGGGTAGGGAGTCAAAAAATTACTCAGTCCAAACCTAATGACTAGGTCGTAGACCAAATTTGTCAACTTGCATTTAATGGGACAAAGTCAAACAGAGTTACAGCTCCCATTTTTCAGTTCTTGCTTATCAGTATTAATACCTCTCCACTCACTCATCAAGCATTAACCTTCAATCACGTGTTGCGTGCCAGTGCTAGTGGCTTACCCCTACCCACATGAAGAAATAACTAGTCTATGTTAATTATAGAAAATTAAGAGCTTTTTATATTTTTGAGGAAAATTTCCCCCACAACCAAATGGTGGAAAACAACAAATGAAATATATCTTAGTCAAATACTCAAAAGTCTCGGCCAAAAGATATTATCCTCCCTCAACTTATCTTGAAGGGAGAGCCCTATATCCAAACATGCCATTTATTTATATGTTTTCTCTTATCCCTTTGGTTATATAGAACTGTGTAAAAGTGTCTTAATAAATAGTTGTATGAATTGTCCAGCTCAGAATGACTTTTTGACCAACTTGGAAAGAGCATTACAACTCATTCTTGCGATTGAAGTTTTGTGAACATCGTGCAACATTATTTTAAGTTCTTTGAGAGGAAGAAGAAGCAAAAGAAAGAAGAGGGGACGGTGGTGACGGTGAGGATATATAGCACGAGAAGCCAAAAGATGCACCTAGTCATATTAGTGTTAAAGAAATTAATATATAATATAAAATTATTAATTAACTTTCACCTAAAATCTTAAACTAATTCTTTACAATACATGATATCAAAGTCCTATGTGACTAAGTGGAGTCTTTCATGATTAAGTGATCAGAGTTTAATTAAATATTAACTATGAATTTTCTTACTATAAGTAAGTAGATCTATGCATTATCTACGTGAGAGAATGTATTAGAAAAATCTATTATAAAACTATTAACCTAGCCCTTACTTAATAACTTTTGAGTTGAAATAGTTTTTTATAACTATATAATGAGGAGGAAAAAAGTATTTGTGGAAATTTGTAAGAGACATTTAGGATTTTTTTAAGCTTCTCTTTTTCTTATTAGGAGATATTTAATCAAAAATATTTTTATAATTTCTTTTTTTATCAAAAAGAGCTTTTTTATAATAAAGAAATTAATAAAATCTAAAAGCTCTCAGTTTGTTTTTAACATGTACGTCAATTTTTTTTTGAGTTCGCATATTTTTTCCCAATTATTTCCTTATTTTAAAATTATATTTACAAATTTTTTTCTCAATCTAACGACAAATCATTCGATTTCCTCTTCCCTTTCATAATGATGAAAACTTCAGCATGGAAAATAAAAAAATTATATCTTATTTATTATTGGATTTATTTTTTCCTTTAATTTTTTTTATTTCTTATCATATTTGTGTTTATCTAAATAATAGAGATTTCTAATACCCTTTATAATAATTGTAATTAGAAACAGAATTTAGAAAAGTTATTTTACCTAATAATTTATTTTCGATTTAAGCTTTAAAGTAATTTTTAAGTTACATTTTTTTAATTATCACAAACAATTTTTAATTTTATTTTTTAAACTCTTATTTATAAGTTTAGCTTAAAAGTAACTTTTAATTTAAAAAAATTACCAAACCTTATGAAATTTAAAAGTTTTAAGGGTTGGAATCATGAAATCTAAAGCAATTATGAGATGCTTGGCAGTTTTGGTCAGATTGTCAGGTGAGTTAATCATGTTCTTTGGCCTGGCTATTTATTTAGACATCATTTGGTTGAGGCACATGGCACAGGTATTGAGCTATAAGAGAGTTGTTCATGTGCATAGCAATTGGCTATCTGTTTCTTGTTGAGTAGAGAGTAACATGGATTTGGAAATTTTGGACTAGTTTGGAGTAGTTCCTAGGAGCTAATGTAAATAGCCCAAGGAAGGAAAAATAATCATTATTGCCCTACACGTAGTTGGTTGAAGAATTTATATACATGATATTTAACACCCATAGGCGTGTTAGGTCTTCTTTTATTGGGAAATCGGTGGAGAGGCTCCAATTTTCCATTGGTCACTCGTATTAGATAAAATGGTTATTGTTAAACTGAACAATTTGTTATGAGTTGCATTTTATATTGGGGCAATTGTTATTAGGGTTTAAAGTTTTTCATATTGTGCCAATGAGGTTTGGCACAATTGGTTACGGGTTCACTGCCATCCCAAAAGGATGGTGGTTCGAACCCCGCTGACCGATGTGAGGTCCTCTTTAATGAGTGATATGTAATCATTCCCGGAAATCCTCAAAGAGGTTAGGGGGTCTTTCCTGACCCTGGTGGGATACCGGTACCTACCCCCACCTAAACTTTTCTTTATACAAAAAAAAGTTTTTCATATTGTATGAGATAAAATTATCTATTTTACACACATAAAATTATATGGAGCATGACCTCACATAGATTTCACATATTTTTATGTGTGTAGAATTTTTTTTTAACTCTTATAACATAAGAAACTTTAAACAGTTGTTATAATTAATTGAGGATATATATATATATATATATATATATATATATATATATATATATATATATGAGGCAGGATCCTTTGACACCTCATCTGATAGCCATTAGATCAAAAAAGATCAATGGCTCTGATTTGTAAGCATGTGACACCATTGATCTTTTATGATCTCATGACTCTCATACGAGGTGTCAAACTTTAAATTTAACACTGGTGTCAAAGTATCCTACCTCTATATATATATATATACATATAGGGGTAGGATATTCTTACACCGGTGTAAGAGTTAGAAGTCTTACACTCAATCTTGATCATTGATCCTCTTGTATTCAATGACTCACATTACTAAAAAATTTAAGCCCTTAGATATAAGTGGGATCAACGGACAATATTGAGAGTGTAACTTACACTGGTATAAAATGATCCTGACCCATATATATATATATATATATATATATATATATATATATATATATATATATTGTTACAAATGTTGGACCTCTCATTCAAAAATTTTGAAAAAGATTTTGTTGGGGCGTGCCGTAAAGATTTAAAGTATCTAGTGAGAGTAGCGAAGGATTGGACATCATTGATTCAGTTTAATGTGGATGCATATCTTGAAAAAGAAAAAGAAGCAGAATCCAATTATAGTTCCTTTGGATGTCTCGAGGTGGACAATGAAACTGTTTAAAGCATGGTATACTTTTAAAGGCAAGTTGTTCTGAATTTGTTTAGAGTTTTCTTTTGGATTTTAAAGAGCAGCTCAATTTCTTTGTATTGTATTTTTATCTTCTCTTTATTTTCTAATTTCAAAATTGAAGTTTACTATTCTTCTTCTATTCCAGATATTACGTCTTCGAAGTTCGAACAATAAATTTTGTTTGGTTAAATCAATTGTGGTTGTTTGAGGTTTTACAAGATTATTATTGTCTTTGTGATCATATCACAGTGTTATAAGTTAAAATCTACCATATATTTTTCTGTATATTTTATAATTTACAGTCCATATATTGTGCTTGAAGAAGTATTTAATCTACTCGTAATGAAAAGTATAAGAATATATATACATGATTAAAGCATTGCCCTTTCTTCTAATAAAAAGCCTTGCCATACAAATTCAAACTTTTATAATAGATTTCAAAAATAATAAATCACATATCATAATACCGTGAGAAATTGTATTTATCATCTAATTCGTGAAGCATTGCTAAAGCCCATCTAACCTCATGGCTTAAAAATGAAAGCTTCAACTTCCCTTAAAGTTAAATAAATCCTTTAATCAAATACAGTAAAAAAATTATCCATTCCTTTATTTAATTTAAGTTTAGGGATTTTTAGATAATAAAGTGTATTGTAGGCGCAACTGGATCTGCGAAAGCGTTTAGATCATCACGGTTTGAATTGTGACGGATCGTCATCATTCTAATTTATATCTTGTCGTGCAAATATGTGCACTAACTCCTCGTGTTTGATTCCTCTTCACGAGCTACTCTGCTTTGCACGAACAATCTCCTTGAGGTTGGCTAGTGATAGATCTTTCAGACTATTTCTCAAGGGGGATCGAGCTGGTGTGTGGGCACTCTCTCACTATCAAGGAGATAACCTTATCTCAGCCTTTGCAAGCACAAAGTAAAGACTTTGGAGGCTGATGACTATAAATGTAGAAAATATATGGGTTCTAAGAAATCCTAGGCCTAAAATGAATGGACTTTAGGTTTCTTGAGCTTTTCTTAAACAATAGGCCCAATTGGGATTTAGTGAAAGAGCAAAACCCAACAATCTCCCACTTGCTCTTGAGTACAAACTTGAGCCCAAAGCCCAAGATCATGTAACTCACTAGTTATCATCAACTGAAAATGCCTCATCTCATGTCTCGAGCTATCCTGGGAATTTACCAACTGTTATTAATCAAGGCTCCTGATAATCAACGAATGATTATCTAATTCGGTAATATTCCACTAAAAACCCGAACATCAACTCCAAGACTAATAACACATATAACATGAATACGCATTGCCCCTTTTGTAGAATGTCGATGATTGGCTGATGAGCTTTCTGTTACTCAATCAATTATTTATTCCTTTGACTGTGATAGCTTTTCTAATAGATTACATGCACTGGCCAATGTCTTCAATATCCAAGTACCGAAACACATCAATGAGACATATCCTATAAATTCCATTTTGGCTGTCAAAAGATCGAATCTCACCCGTTGGTAAATCAAAGAATGAAAACTATTCAATTACCTATTTATAATAAACTCAGGATTAAGAGCAATTACATAACTATAGTTAACTGGAGATTTGATACCTTATAACAGAAAAACAACCTTAATCAAATCTCTCCTTGATCCTTTTCATGTTAATGTTAATCCACTCCAATATTTTACAATGATTTAGACAAAAAAAATTCATAAAATATTGCAACCTAAATAAAGAATACCTCATTCGTAAAATTCAAAAAATGATTACACTGTTTTATTGTCTTACTCCAAGAGAACAACAAATATAATATCTCCTACTCGCTTAATGCAAGTATGAGATCCTCCTAAGATCCAAAGAAGTAACATGCATGTCGAACACAAGTTCAGGCAAACTCTTAGTAACTGGGTCTGCAAGATCCACCTCTAATGTTATCTTAGTTTAGTGAAAAATTCATAGCTCGGGATTGATTTTCTTGAGTCAATATCCACTAAAAAACTGAATCTGTGAAAGCTCAGCTTTTTAAAACTCCCACTAGAATATACCAGCATATAATCTCTCGTTCTCCGAAGATACTTGAGTACATGCTTAACAACAATTTAGTATTCCTCTAGGACCAGAATGGTACCGTCTCACTACTCTCATTGTGCGATAGATGTCTGGTTTAACACCCAATATGGTATGTATGAGACTACTTATTGCCAAAATATAAGGTATTCTACTCATGCATTCTTTCTTCTCAGGAGTTGTTATAGGTTACTCCTTATGAAGATGAATTTCACATTTGAGAGATATAATTCCCCTCTTAGAATTTTCCATATTGAACTTTGGCAAGAGTTTTGTCAATGCAAGTAGCCTAAGGTGATGCCAACAACTTATTCTTCCGGTCTCATTAGAGTTTTATACCAAGAATATAATTGGCTTCCCCATGTCTTTCATATCGAAACGCTTACCCAACCAACTCTTTATACTTGACATTACCTCCATGTTGTTTCCAATAAGGAACATATTATTTACGTAAAGTATCAGAAAAGCTACTCCCTCTCCTTGGATTCTTTACATACAAGTACACACGATTGATCAAGGTTTTCTCAAAACCAAAATTTCGATTTTGTCTGGCAAAGCCTTGGCTTTTCCCTTTTGAATTTAACAAAACTCTTAGCAATGCCTGCATTAACTGCATTTTGTCTAGCATGGCTGCTAGACACAAGATATACATTATCAAGAGTCTAAAGCATCTCTACTTCACTCTTAACCATGTTTACTTGCTTTTGCAAGTGTTTGGAAAGAGTGACAAGAACACAACAGTGAACTGCTTTATCTGCCATTTTCCAATTTGAGTATTACGTCTTTGTTGCCTTATACGCATCCTTTGCAGGTTGCCATGGCATTTGGAATGGTCAGGACAAAATCTAACTTTTCAAACTTAAGAACAATATCGAGGTTTGCTTTTCACTTTTCATAGTTGGTACCACCTAGAAGCTTTTGACTCAAAATTCATTTCAAAATGATTGCAGGAAGATATTTATGGAAAAACATACAAGGCACACAATCACAAACAAATAATGCAATAAAAAAACTCAATGCAAGTAGATTTTATTTTCTTTATTGTTAACAATCCTTCAATTTTCTTTATAAGGCTTACGTTAGGTAAGTCACTTGTAAAAACTAAAATTGTTATTTGGGCCTACGATACCATTACTAGAGCCTTGTCGGGAGGGTTAATAACTTTACCAAAGTTGAATGTAATTAACTATTATTTAATTTCAAAATTATCCTTAGTATCCAAGTATTGCCGATGTAGGGTCGTACAATACCTAACTAAAATTTTGAAATTATTAAGATCCAATCAAATGAAATTCGGTCATGCTTATCCGTTGGAGCTTCATATGAACATTTTATTAATGGACCCACTAATAGAGCCCACATTTTTTAAATTAAATACTTAATTTAAAACCTTCACCCATTCAATATTTTTAATGAGAATTTTCATAAGCTTTGTTGAATGTAAATTTCATTGTTTAATTTCAAAATTGTCTTTAATAACTTAGTATTACCGAGCGATGAGCCATACAATACTTTATTAATATTTTTTATTTATTAAGGCCCAATAAAATCCAAGCATGCTTATCTGGTGGGGCTTCACATGATTATTTTATTGATAGGCTCACAATACGCCTGAAGGTTAAATTAATTTCTTAATTTAAATCTCCTCCTATGATGATGTAGGTCATATCTAATGAAATTCAATTATGCTTATTCGGTGGGGCTTCACATGATTATTTTATTAATGATCCTATAATGCGCTTGGAGGTTAAATTAATTTCGTAATTTAAATCTTCTCCTGTGATGATATAGGTCCAATCTAATAAAATCCAATCATGCTTATCCGGTGGGGCTTTGCATGATTATTTTATTAATGGTCCTACATGTTAAATTAATTTTGTTGAACCTTTGATTTAACAAGCTTGTACATTGAAGTTTTGATGATTATAAAACACCAACAAGCTCAATATGAATAACATATATAGAAGGCCATGCAACAAGTCTCAAATGGCACTAGAAGACCAAGGTAACCTTCTAAAGTGGAAGATTAACTTAGAAGTGCAAAGTCAACATCAAAGTCAAATATTCAAATGAAGAAAGGAACTAGAAGACTCAAAGGATGAAGACATTTGAAGATAATTGAAGACTTGTGTTTTAATTATGTGTCATGTACTTTAGAGTCTTGGGATGTATGAAGTTGAGTTTATTGAGCCATATCTCTCTAGATTGCATTTGGAAGCATAAACTCATGCATTGACATACAAGTCTCACACACAGGGAAATTAAGGAAAGAAAAAGTAAAAATTTTATTTTTAATCCAAATAGATTTTTTCAATATTTGGTTTTTGATTTGGAAAATAAAAAGTTGATTTGAAATTAATTTCCTTTTTAAAAGATTTGATTTAATTTAGTTTTTGATTTACAAAAAAAGTTAATTTGAGATTAATTTCCTTTTTAAAAATTTGATTAGATTTTTGAGATTGATTTCTTTTTTGAAAGATTTATTTTATTTTATCTAATTTTGGAAAGTTAATTTGAATATTTTGATGTTATTTTCAAAAAGATAATTTGGAAAGTTTTCTTAAAAAATGATGATACAATATCTAGTACATAAATCTAGAGATTCTTCATAAGTATTTGATTTTGAAAAAAAAGTCTATAAATACCATACCATGAGTTCTTTTTGAGAATTAAGAGAACATAAGAGAGAGCGAATTAAACTTGAGAAATCCTTATGGTTTGATAAGAACATCATATAGGGCATATGTTTAACATCTAGAGAGAAAACTCTTTAATTCTTCTACTACTTCTTCTTCTATTTCTTTGTAATTCTGAATTTGGGGAGGAAGTTCTGCTGTGTTTGGTTCAATTGGAATGATCCTAGGGTATAGGTTAAGAGTGATCAAGGGGTTGATCACGGTCTTGTAAAATTCCAATTGAGGTTTGGTTCAAGGGAAGTGATCCAAAGGTTTAAGTTAAGGGTGATCAGGTAGATCACAGTTCTTGTAAAAAATTTCTTGTAAAACGATTTCTTCAAATACCGATTGAAAGCTTGATGATAGTGGAACGATCGGCCTCAATCTGGATGTAGTTCTTAGTGGTGGAGAGTGAGCCAAGATATATCCCGGTGTTATCTTCTCTTCCTTTACTCTTTTATTTTTCGCTGCATATTACTCTTCTTTGATTCATTGTTATTGATAATATGAATTTGTTTTAAGTGTTTGAGAATTTTTGTTAATTGTTAATCTCTCTTGTATGCTTTCTTGAAAAAAGGATTTTTAATTTTTCAAAGTTTAAAACACAATTCACCCCCTCTTGTGTTGTTATTTAGCCATTCTTTATTTACAAATTTCTTAATTTAAACCTCTTTATATTCAACATTAGTCAATTTTTATTAATTTTCAAGAATTGTTTAATTGAGAGTAGCCATTGTTTAATTTAAAAAATTATCCTTAGTATCCAAGCATTGTTGGCGATGGGCCGTATAATATTTTATTATTATTTTTTGAAATCATCGAGGTTCTAAAATTCGGTCATGACAGACAGCACACAAGACCATTTTAGCATACCCACAATTTACTCGCAAAATAAACAGTTCTCGTAGGAAATTTTCTCAATTATTTATATAGATTTAAATTATTATAAATACTTAACTTAATTATTAATCTAGATTTCATGAATCATAGTAATTGTTATTTATGAGAATAATTTAAAATCAAAATAATTGCCATAACGATCATCAATCATTTATTTCGTCATGCACATATTTCGAATATTATAATAAATGACATAATTACCATTAATGTAGCCTATCAAAATGTCACAATCATTACATTTAAATTTTGAAATATTAATTATCATAATGACTATTAATCTAGTCGTTCAAATGTAACAGTCATCATGCTCATGTAATGAACAAGTTATGCAACAATATGACACCTCTTATTTTATATGGCATGTTATCAGACCATATAATTCATACATTCATTAAAATAAGAAAATTATAATTAGACTTTAATTCATGGTTCCCTAAAGAGAAAAAAATTACAAAATAAACAAAAGAAAACTTTCCAGCCCATCTGCTCCTTCTTTTTGGTCCATAGGTTCTGTTTTAAGCCTTTTTGTGGTAGCCATGGGCCCAAAAGCTTTGAAAAAGAGCTATGGTATTTATCTAGTATATTCATCATTCTTCAACTTCATTCTTTGCTTTCTTTGCATATTCATTGTCTTTTCTACTTTGTTCGCCTATTTTCTTTCGCACTCTACAATGGCGAATGTTCTTCCAAACTATCTGACGAATCCAGGGAACCAATATTTTCTTCACGTTGGTGAAAATCCATCTATAGTTTTAGTTTATTCGCTGTTAAATGGCAGGAACTATCGCTCTTGGTAAAGAGGGATGGAAATGTCTCTTTGATCAAAGAACAAGCTCAGTTTCGGGGATGACATCATTCCTAATGATCCAATGTACGTCGCATGACAAAGATGCAATACAATGACCCTCTCGTGGATTCATCCCTTAGTCAGTGAATCAATCGTTCAATAAAAAATGTGGATCGAACATGCTACAGACGCTTGGAGGGATCTTCAACAAAGATTCGCTTAAGTAGATATTTTTAGCATAATAAATCTCCAAGAAGAGATCTATCGAATTCAATAAGGTGAAAGGTCAGTCTCTGATTTCTATACTTAATTGAAGGAACTTTGGGATGAGTTTGAGACTCTACAACCTCTTCCTACATGTATCTATGCTATTCCATGGAATTGTGGATTATCCAATCACATACGAGATGCGAGAGAGAGGGATCGTGCAATCAGGTTCCTTAGAGGATTAAATGCTCAATTTTCTAATGTTAGATCATAGATTATGCTCATTGTAACACCCCGTGTGCACCCAATGTATTATCTTACTTTATGGTATTAAGCACAGCTAATTAATCAAATAATTGCAGAAGCTAATCATCTTAATTCATAATTAATCTCATGTAAAAACATGAATAAACTTTTTATATTCTATATTAATTTATAATAATTACTTGCATGTCAAGTTAGTTGCACTCTATATTACTTGTTCTTCCAATTATCTTATTTTCAATTTACATACATGATTATTTACATATTTTATGAACTTTATCTTATGAGAAGACGTCCTTAAGCTTAATGCCTCCTTTTAAAACATACAAGTCTTGATATCTCTATTATCAAATTACATTCACACTTGTCATATTTGGCCATACTTAGCACTTCATTACTTATTTTATACAATTCACACAAACATTCCTATTTCTTTCATTTCTCAGTCGTTAAGTTAAACATGTGAATTCTAGGTACTTCTCTTATGCATATTCATACATTTCTTAATCATTACATCTCAAAATATTTATACAAGTTATACATACCTAATTGCTATTTCCTAGCAATTCGTTGTGTAGATTATTCTATACATACCATTATTAAAATGATCATCACTTAATGAAACATGTCATAACATCATATGACCTACTACAATAACTCAATAACATAATCTTACTCAGAAGGCATAGACAACCCCTATGCTCACATCAAATATAAACATATACAATATGTATCCAATTGGTATTCATATCTCATACAGATACCTAAAAATCTCAAATGATAGCAATGCATGTATCATGTCATACTAAAATCATTACGCCGGCCTCACGCCACGAGATGCATCAACATCAATAAGCTCAGTACCTAAAAATGTTCCCCAAATGAGGTGAGATGACAATCTAAGTAAATTGGAATTCTCGAAGGATCACTCTGCCCTAAGTTCACATACATGTATAATATAAGTATGACAATATGAAACAATATAAATATGCAACATATGTATATAATGTAGGTGCACTAAAAATCACAAGTCTACTAACCAGAAAACAAAATAGACATTACACACGTCTGTAACCTACAGACAAAGTATAACGATCCACCTTATACCCACACTGCTGGAGTTCTACCCCTTGTATGGAATCACCATACTCAGGAACACCATCCAGGTGTTGCTGCACACTACCCCACATATATACATATGAATACAATGCACAATATCTCATGCTATCATGTATTACCAAATACATCAGATAAACATCCATGCATAACCATTTTCAGAAAAATATACCATACATTTAAATCAATCTCCCATGGAATTTGGTGGAACAAACAAAGAATTAACCCTGAGAACACGAAGTGTACCTGTAAATGCTAAGTGTCCAACCCAACCTTAGGGTACAAGCCAAACACCGACTCAACAACCAGCAGTGTCACAATCTATTTCCACAATATAAACATCATCAACAAATATATCCCAGCCCCTCAAGTCAAATGGGACACTATTTCTTTTCATTTCGCGTACTGCAGGCTTCTTCCAAAGCCCCCAAGTACAAAACTGTATTTACTATTTTTAAACTGAAATTGCAACTCTTTACCAAAAATTCAAATATTTTACTATGTTAAATTAGACATTACAAGCTTTCCAATGACATATTATATTGTACTATTTTACTATATTTTTCGCAAAGTGACAGTTGCAAACTGAATTTTTAGCAATTAATACGCGACTTCAAACCAATACCGCGATCAAACCACTTATCTAATGGCTACAAGATTTTACAAGGTTGTATCCCTATTTGTTATCTTCACATAGGTCCAAACCTCACTCAATTTGGAGCTTTGTAGCGCGAGATATCACAATTTACTAAATTAGTGCGTTGTTGTCATTTTTTCCAGGAGGGAATCGATTCCTCCGCGACAGAATGCATAAAATCTGCATTTTTTACTATTTTGGAGGTGCTTCAATGGCATCCCAAAGCCTCCCAACTCAACCTTTTTTGTTATCTAACCTATCTTCCCACATATTACCAACATATTATCAACCTCTAAAGCTTATGTTATCAAAATCTCTACTTTACACACTCAATGCATGAATTTTACATGTTAAAACCCATTCTTTTCATAAAACTCAAAGATAAAGGTTCGAGGCATATACCCAAAGCTCAAAACAGCAAGAGGAAGTGTCTTCAAGGTCAAAAATCCACACTTTGCTTCTGTCCTTCTAAGTGCACGAGTTTGGCTTGGTAAAAGAGGGTTCTTGCTTCACAAAGGCACTTCCTTGGAGCTCCAAGAATGCAACAATGGCTCCCACACCCTTAACCAAGGAAGACAATCCCACAACTCACTCAAACAGAAACCACAACCTCACAATGAGTAGTTTTTCTCCCTTACAAAGCTTGCTCTCAAGTATTCACAAAGTTGGAGAGGAAAAAACAAGAGGAAAAATGGTGTCTTTGGTGTTTTTCTTGAAAGGAAGGCTAAGGAGACTATGGTAGAAGCAAGTGGCAGCCATAAAGGGTCTTGAAAGATCAACGTGAATGTTAGCAAAATAACCTAGGGTTTAGTGCCCTTTCTATTTATAGATGCACTCACTTAAACTGTCGATATTAGTTCTAATAGCTCCACTAATTATTTTTCTACCAAACTTTATATTCTTAACCTAGATATTTTGTAGGAATTATCATATTTTAATTTTAATTTTTCGAGACACTTCACTGGTATGCATTTATACCGCAAATTTCGCAGTAACTGCACTTTTCTTCCTAAAAGAGATTTTATTTCTCAAAAATATTCTTCTATAATTATCCTAAATTGATTCTGGAATATTTTCTCTAAACTAATACTCTTTCATTATTAAATTTATTTATTTCATTATTTAGCAACGTGGGTTATTGCAAATACGCAAAACCTCACTCGCTTAAATCTCTAATCATTTTGGACCGTCGTGTCATATAAAATTTATAACGCATAAATTTATTTTCAGTTCCGGATATTTTTCTATATCTGCTGTTTCTACTGCGGTACCTGCAGTATCAACATTTATCACCGAAAATGACTGAATTCCACAATTAATATTTCATATTAATATTATCATAATTATTTTATTGTCATTAACTTTATTAAATTTTGAAATAATAATTGCTAATTATCCTTTACGTTTCGGGCAATTCTGCCTACTCCATTTTTACCGCGAAATCATCAATATTTAATCTTTTTCTCAAAAAGGTGCTTTAACTTTAATAAATTAAAATAGTTAAATCTTCCATTTAATAATCCTCATTTAATTATTATCAAATTTCTAAAATTACAATTTAACGGTGCGAGTTCTTACACTCATACGACCTCTCCCTTCAGTGAATGAATTTTTTTTATTAATCTCTCAATGGGAAAGACAATTAAATGTTGATTTACTGTTGCTACTAAATTTTCTGAGGATTCAATGTTGCTTTTAAATGCTTTTGTTCAATGATCTTTTAATCGTGGTGGAGGAAATGACATTTGTGGTAGAGGTCGAAATGGCAACTTGAAGGGACGATGAACTAAGTTATGTACCTACCGTGGTAGGAATAATCATATCGTGGAAACTTTCTTTGAAAAGCATGGTTATCCACCCGGTTATAAACAAAGATATGATTCAAGAAATGCTCCGAAGGCTGCAAATCTTGCCACACAAGATGATGCCAAGAACACAGAAGCATAATTACAAAAAAATGATGTTTTTTCTCAGACTCAATATCAACGAATTCTTGATCTGATTCAATCCAAAATAGGAGAAGTCAACACTGACGTGTATACTTCGAACCACATCCATACACCTTCCACTTCTCTTAACAATGTCCAATCCTCACCAATATGTAACATTCAATTTTGATGGGTTATTGATACTGGTGCTACAGATCACACAACTCATCTGTCCTCTCACTTTAAGTCTTTAAACCAGATAAAACCTATACCTATATCCCTACCTAATGGTTCTAAGGTATTTGCAAATTTATCTGGAACTATTCAATTGTCTGATAATAATATACTTCATGATGTTCTGTTTGTACCTCAATTTCATGTGAACTTGTTGTCTGTTAGCAAGTTTTTAAACACTATGCCATGTTCTTTAACTTTCTTTAACTCCAAGTGTTTTCTTGTCCAGATGAATATCAGGAAATGATTGGTATAGCTAAGGAGAAGGATGGATTATTCTTCATTGATGTTCCCAAGCGTACTTTGTCAGCTACAAATAGCACAAGCACTGTTGATAAATTAGCCATTTGGCACTTGCGTCTAGGACACCTTTCACACTCTGCTCACAAGAATATGTCAAATAAGTTCCCTTTCATTCCTGATTCTCATGTAACTGTTTGTGATAAACTCTCTTTTGATTCTGGTGTCACAAAATCTAAATTTGCCTTTGAATTGATACATGTTGACATCTAGGGACCATATGCAATCCCTAATATACATGGTTTTTGTTATTTTTTAATGATAATAGATGATTTTTCTCGATTCACTTGGACCATTTTAATGTGAGGAAAAGATGAAGCTCATGGGCATTTGCAACATTTCATAACTATGATACAAAATCAGTTTTATATCACAGTAAAAACAATCCGTAGTGTTAATGAAAGAGAATTTGCAATGCCATCTTATTATCAAAACAAAGGCATAAATAACAAAACATCATGTGTAGATACCCTTGAGCAAAATGGAATTGTTGAGCGTAAGTATCAACACATCCTTAACATAGCTAGAGTCTTTCTTTTCCAAGCAAACTTACCAATTCAGCTTTGGTCATACTGCATCTCTCATGCAGTTCATTTAGTCAATCACATTTTCACTCCTCTTTTAAACAATCAGACTCCATGTGAAGTCTTGTATGGAACCCCTCATATTCTCATTGATCTAAAAGTGTTTGGATGTTTATGTTTTGCAAGCACTTTATTAAATCACATAACCAAATTTTCTCCTCATGCTTTCAAATGTGTATTTCTAAGATACAAAAAGGGCACAAAAGGGTATGTTGTTCGTGAACTCTCTTATCATAAAATCTTAGTGTCTCGCAATGTTGACTTCCATGAGTTACAATTTCCTTATTCAAATTCTAATGCTGCCTCTGATAACACGTATGTTTATCCTACTTTCTCCAACGATGTTGATCATTTCATGTTGTCTCCAAGTCATACTGATATATCTTTACCTGAACTCCACTCCAACATCACTGATTCATTTATCATCCCACAAAATCAAGTCTCATATCAGTCAAGGCCCTCACGTAATCATCATTATCCATCATACCTTCAGTTTTATTATTGTAATCTGTCCTCATCCAAGGCTATGGCTTCATCTCCCTCAGGTATAACTTTAACCCTTACAACACCTTATCCTATTTTCTATGTTGTTTCCTTTGACCGCTGTTCACCAACATACACCAAGTACTGCCTCAACATCAGTACTATGATAGAACCAAAGACCTACATCAACTAAGCACGAATGATGGTGTCAAGCCATGGATGTAGAAATATTAGCACTTGAATTAAACAAAACATGGGTCCTAACTGATCTTCCTCATGGAAAATAACCCATCGATTGTAAGTGGGTGTTCAAAATCAAACATAAGAAAGATTGCAGCATCGAGAGGTACAAAGGCAGACTTATGGAAAAGGGTTATACTTAGCTTGAAGGTGTTGACTTTTTCGACAGTTCGTATTCTCCTCGCCATTTTTGTTGTGAATAATTGGCATTTAGAGTAGCTCGGTGTAAATAATGCTTTTCTTCATGGAGAGTTACGTGAGGAGGTCTACATGACTCTTCCCCCTGGCATCTCAAATTCAAAACCAAATCAAGTGTGTAAGTTGACGAAATCACTATACGGCTTGAAACAAACAAGCTGTCAATGGTTTTCCAAATTATCCACTACCCTCATAGCTATCAGTTACCATCCTCCAGCTGCTGATCACTTTCTATTTATTAAGAGTTCTGATTCTTCATTTACGATTCTTCTTGTATACGTGGACGACATCGTCCTTGTTGGAAATGATATGTCCTAGATTTCCCATGTCAAACAGTAGTTGGATAATCAGTTTCGAATTAAGGACCTTGGATGCCTTCATTTCTTCCTCGGTGTTGAGGTTTCTCGTTCATCCAATGGCATAGTCATGAACCAACAGAAGTATGCATTAGAACTTTTGGATGATAGTGGTCGTTTAGGTTATAAGCCTGACTCCTCTTCCATGGATCATTCGAAAAAGCTCCAACGAATTCAAGGTTCCCCTCACTCTGATCCTTTAGCTTATCATTGTTTAGTTGGTAGATTACTTTACCTCACAATAATTCATCCAGATCTCTCGTTTGTAGTGCAATAACTTAGTCATTATGTTTCCAATCCTATGGAGGCATACATGCAAGATGCTATGCGGGTTCGGTGATACATTAAAGGTTCTCCTAGCAACGGATTATTTTTGCCATGCAAGAATGATCTTCTTCTTTCTAGTTTTGCTAATGCTGACTTGGAGGTGTTTGTTAAATACCCGAAAGTCTATTTCTGGTCTATATGTCTTCATTGGCCCTACTCTTGTTTCATGGTAATCAAAGAAGCCGACTACAGTTTCTAGATCATCTACTGAGACGAAGTATCGTGCCTTGGCCAGCATAGCGTGTGAGCTTCAGTGGGTTAAGTATCTGTTGCAGGACCTTTGTGTTCCAATTTTGAAGCCAACTTCAGTGTATTGTGATAGCCAATATGATATCTATCTGGCTCATAACCCAAGTTTTCATGGACGCAACAAACATACTGAGTTGGATTGCCATATTATTAGGGAGAAGCTTCACACTGGTTTAATCCACTTGTTGCCTATCTCCACTTATGCATAGCTTGCTGATGTCCTCACAAAGCCCTTGCATCCAACTCCTTTTTGAAAAAGAGAAAGATGGATAAACAATCACACAAGAGAGGGGATGAATTATGTGTTACTTATTCTTCAAGAAATAATTCAAAATTCAACACTTTTATAACAAAATCAACCACAAACGAAATTTACAGAGCATCAAACATTTCTTAACCCTAAAACAGAATTAAAACATAACATATAACATTCAATTTAGAGATTAAAACAACGGAATCAAAATTGAATGGAAAAAAAGAAGAAATCAATGTCTATGACACCATTTTTCAAGAAAACATGCAAAAACGAATTTAAACAGAAATTTTATGATTCCCAATCCTTAAATAGATTCAATATGATATATACAAAGAATCAAAACGAAATTAATTGATCAAAATAAAAAATATAAGGGTAAGAAAAAATCACACCGACATATATTCTGGTTCACTCTCTAACCATTTGAGAGCTACATCCAGACTGAGGTTGATCTGTTCCACTATGTTCTAGCTTCCAACTGGTTTCAGAAAAACCAATTTATAATGGAGTCTTTTACAAGTCTATGACCAAACCTTTGATCACACTCGACCTATCACTATAGGGACTCTCCAATTCACTAAAATCAATTACAACAATTCACTCTTGCCAAACAGATGTAGAGCAATCTCTCCACATCCAGTACAAACAAAAAGATCAGAAAAAGATTGAATTTTTTCTCAAAGATATGCAAAAGTAAGTTAATATGGGTTCAATTCTGAGTTTTCTGTGATTATGAGTTTTTCAGTGTTAATTCTTGTGTTCAAAACCCTAATTATATGTATTGATAGGTGCCCAATGAGTTAGTAGTCGCTTATAACCGTTGAGCATCTTAAATTTCGAATTTAAGTCACTTTAATGAATTTACGGGGGTAAATGTCTAAGACTTCCTCGGGTAAATTGTTCTTAAGCATTTAATCGGGTAAATCAGAGTATTTCCAAGGGTATATTATTTCCCCTGGTAAATACCCTATTTTACTCGGGTAAATCGAGAATAGTGACAGCTAAAAATACAATTTTCGATCCGATTCATTTCCAAATGATTTCTAATGACTTCTAACACATGTATGATCATATTTCATACTTATTTAACAACTCTTGAAGTGTGTGTGACTTTGTATGCATGATCAAAATGAATATGTGTCACTTATATAAGTTTATGGTTTAATTATGCAACTCTCAAGATAAATCTTAATAAACTCATTCCTAAGTTCTATGACTCTAAATAAACATAACAAATAGTAAGTACATGAGTCTTGTTTGTCTTCTCTTTGTCTTCATTGTTTGAGTCCTCTAGTACTTCTTTTGAATTTTAAAACTTTGACTTTCCCAATTTGAGTGTTATTTTGTACTTTGCACTTTGTTATAGTCTTCTAATAGTATTTAGGACTTGTTCCCATGTATTTCATTGAGAACATCTATGTTGAGCTATGTTGATCCTTTGGAAGTGCTTTGTTATCATCAAACTTCAATATCATAGTCTTCTTGACCTATGGTTTAACACTTTTCACTCCATCATGTCCAAGTTGGGGCTCATTGATATTCACCTTCCAACTTGAGGGGGGTATTAGTGATATAGCCACAACTTTTATCTTCTATTATACATTCAGGTTTTTGCTGTAATCACATTAAGTAGGTTAGAATTGTTATTCAGTTATTTTCTTATCAGTTAGTTTGTTAGCTTATGTTAGTAGCTTCTTATACTTGTTAATCTATATATCAGCTTTTTTGTACTTTCTTCAATCATAATATGGAATCATGCTTTTCCTCATTTCATGATAGTTTTATCCAGAAACAACTTTCTTATAAATTCACAAAGATAAAATTGTATATAAAAATTATTTTCACACTACTCTCGCTAATCGAGATTTAATAGGAAGTGATTGTATCATCTACCAAAAGTATAATATTATAATATATTCTTCCGTTTCCATTTTTTTGTCTTCAAACAGTAAGAATAATTCCATGAACACTACCTTCCAACAATTGCCTTCTTCCACTTTCTTTGAATTGAGCGTTTGCATCAATCAAGACCAAAATTTTGATGAGGTTGTTGGAATATTCAAGTGCATGAAGTTTCACATTTGTTGATAATGAGTTAAGTAAAGTTGTTATAAGTAAGAGGACCATGAACCCAATACCTTAAGGTTTAGAATTGAGACATGGTATTAAATTCACTTATTACGGTTCATGTAACTTAACATATTGATGGTGGTCTCTCGCCATGGCTCTCTTGGCATGCTGACACAAATATTATTAGAGAGAATAAAGAATTGTCACTTGGAAGGCAAAGGAAGGGCTTGAATACTATAACTAAGAAAAAAAGTGCTTTGGTCTAGTGGGGGAGCCAGCCAAGGAATCAAGTCAGTACCAAAAAATTTTAGGTGGGGTCAAACAACAAGTCTTTGAAACGTGGCTAGCTACGGTTATTTAACTACTTGTAAACTGTGCCTAATTTTTAAATTTAGGCAATGCTAAGGTACTGGCTGGAGCCAACGGGGCTCTGCCACTGCTTTAGTCGCGATCAAGTGGTGGTTACATAGATTGGAAAGTGAGCAATACTCAGATCACGTCAAACTGGTCATATCGTTGACCCATCTTTAGATAATGCAATTAACACTTTTTTTGGTAGGCTGCAATGAACATTCTTAACAAGAAAGCAATATATGATGGTTCTGTCCATTTATTTATTTATTTTGTAAATGTTGTCCATTTATTTTTTTATTTTTTTATTTTTTTCAGTAACTGAAGGGTATCCCCACCTCTTTGGGGGTGAGACTAATCCCAAACCGAACACCGTAAGACCCTTGCGGGGGCGGCTCTACCCAATCCTTTTTTTCCATACCCAAGACTCGAACTCGAGACCACTGGTTAAAGGAACACAGCCTCCGGACCAACTGTGCCAAATTGTTAATGGAATGAATTAAAATCCAATCTTGTTTTTCATATTTAAAAAAAAAGAGCTATTCATAATTAGTTAATCTATTTTTTATCCATCGTCATGAGTTACTCTAGTAAACTATTACCTATTTTTTTTTTAATTAGCTAATACTTTTTTATTGTAAGTTTTACAAGTTAAGCAACTAACTCTTTCTCGATTATGTAACCTAAACAATAATAATTATGGGTTTTATAAGAGTTATGTTGTAGGAAAAATGATTGTGTAATGTTATAGAGATTAGTGTTGCGTGCCTTAATTTTTTATTTATTTTTTTGTTTTAAAAAGTGTGGGCTCCACAAAATGTTGTGAGTGTAGGAAAGTTTGTTGTGTTATGTTAAAGGATAAAACGAAAACCCAATAATTATTCCCTTACTTTTAATATGAAGCAATATAAATAAAAAATTATCAATTCTGGAAGCTCGTTAGTTTTCTTAAGTCCACAACAACAATGTTGGTCATCTTCACTCAGAAATCTATAACATGCGCACTTAATTTTAGTCGATTGAAGATTTTCAACCTAGTCATACACAATAATTTAGGATGTGCATGACAACCATCCGAGAATTTATTTTATTTTTTTAATTTTGGTTCTTGTGAACAAAAACGGATAGAAATAATGTTTGGCAAAACCAATTTATCTTTTTATTTCTGAGATGAACCGGTTTAATTTTATGCTAGGGAATAAAAAAAATAAACAACTTTTTTTTGCTTCTCCGTTCTAGGGCACAAAAAGAGAACCACTTTTCTGTTTTTCTTTTTTTCAATCGCCACTTTCAACCCTTTCTCTAAGAAAAAATTGAAACAAAATTAAAATACAAAAATTTAATTTAATTTTTGTTTAGAAACCTAAATCCCTTCCCTTTCATCTTCTTCCATCAACCAACAACCCCCATTGTCCTTCACCTCCAACAACCACCGACCTCCATAACCATCATAGAAGTCAGCCATCACCTCCCATCTTTATTGGCAAATCGTATATCCACCACCGTGCCCAACCAAACCACTACCATTAACCCTATTCCTGTTCGCATATCACCATTCCACCTTTCATTGAAACCCAAAATATCATCTTCTTTGCCACAAACCTTGATGACCATCACCAATTTCGTCCGACCAAATCCCCAACCCTTCGACCACTAGCCTCCACCACCGCTGAATCTACAAAACACCCACCACCGTCCCACAAACAAGTCTCTCAACCGACCCAACCATCTCCCCTCTCCTTCTGTCAAAGTCATCACCACCTTCCTCTATCATCTCGTTATTAACCCCGCAGACCAAGCACCATCGTTTGCAAACCACAACATATCATCGGCCATCCATCTCTTTCTCTCTCTCTCTCGTCCATCGACGTTGACAGCCACATTTACTGGCCAAACACCTCAGTTGCATTGTGTTATCAAATGTAATTCTGATTATCGAAATAAAAAAAATGTGTTACTAAACGTAATTCTAATTCTCAGAATAAAAATAAAATGTGTTAACAAACGTAATTTTGATTCTCAGAACTCTTCCAAGGTACAAAATAAGAAAAAACCATTTCAATTTAGAATCAGTGCTGGGGAGCAGAATGGTTGTAATGCAAACCTTTAATTTCTTTAGAAACAAAACAATGCAATATGAATAAGGGGGATGTGTTTCACATGTTGCATAAGACAAATTATCTCGTGCAACACAGAAAAAAGTGGGTGGAACTCACTATTGTTTCTTTCTCTCTTTTCTTTAATAGATCTCCCTCATTTTTTTTATGTGTTACATGATAAACATATTTTCCTAAGAATAATACTAAATATGACGAAACTACGTTGGTGGAATGACACAAATTCCCAAAAAAGAACAAAGGACTAAGGGCCCGTTTGGATGAGCTTTTTTTAAGAAAAAAAAGCACTTCTTACTGTAAGTTCGTTTGGATGTCTGCTTTTAAAAAAAAAGTAGAAGTCCCAGAAAAAGCCAAAAACCTATTTTTTTAAGCTAAAAATTTAAGCTTTTAAAAAAGTAGAAGTCAAAAGACAAATAATTTTTTTAAAAAATCTAAATAATTTTAAATTTTGTAAAAAATACTTTTAAAATAAGAAAGACATAAAAACTGCTTTTTTTTTTTTTAAATGCTAAACAAACGGGCTCTAAAGGAGTTTGTGTTGTCAAGTAAAATAAGAACATGACTTGCATTTTTTTTTTCTATTTGACTTTTTATAGGCAACAAATTTTGTGATCAAATCCGTGAAGTGTAATTCTGGATAAGTAACATTATCTTTGAATGTATTTGTTCTTGATTTTTTTTTAAAGTTATTTAATTAAAATTATATATGTTTTAAGATAATTATCTAATGTTTTGAAAAAAAACTAAAAAACATAAATAAATTTTGATTTTTTTCCCTAAGTTAGAAAAAAAATTCTAATTTTTTTGAAAACAGTTACATCATATAGAAATATTCTTTCTAACCTCCAATGTAGCTTTGTTGACAATTGAGTGCCTAATGGTTTGCTTTGACAAGGGATTCAAACCTTGACCAAAGCAAATTCTTAGAATTCTTAGGGGTCATAGAGAAACCGCCTCTCCCTCGAAAGGGGATTAGTCTCACATTTTCTCCGGTGACAATGGTCTAATGTACCCTTTATTTTAATGAGGAGCTAGTCTTAGGGGTCGTACTCCCAGAACAAGGTGACTGGAGGAAGTTGTGTGGGGATATCTCCAGGTTATCTACAAAGAAAAAAAAATTCTTTCTAAAAGTTTATATAAAAATGAGAAAATTAAAAAGATAAAAAGAAAAATACGCCATTTTATTGCCCAAAAAGAGCGCCATATTATCTAAAATAAATGAATGGACATTAATTGGTTGTGAAACTAGTATATGATAAAAGGAAAAAATGTTTATATTTTTGCTACAGAAAGCGTTTTTCTGCCACACTCATAAAAATAAATGGATCCCATTGTAAAAAGAAGAGGGAGAAAAAAGTAGTGAACATATTCTCTATTTTTTTAATAAATTTTTTCTGCAGTAAAAATAGAATTTTTTTTTTTCAGATACACAAAAATAGAAACATTAAACCATATAATAAATTAGAGTCTTCATTTTTAAAAGTGAGATAATTTGCGGACTCACATGAATCTCGATGTCAATTAGCAAGCTTTGGGGGCCATCTTTCATCGCTTCAGAAACATCGTTTTCAAAGCATATGGACAAGAGAGCATCAAACTAGCATAAGCAAATCCATTGATGGCACCAGAGAGCAATCAACACACTTCCCTTCAGTGGGCCTTCTTTCGTTTTCAACTTTTTCAATTTTTTGGCTGAGAATTCAATGAGTTCAGTTGAGAAGGTGCATGATTGCATCTTGCAAAATCTCATGGAGTTGACTTCACAGAAGTTCCCGAGTATGTAATATGTGTTATTGAAGACAGTGGGTGATATTAAATCACTAAGAGGTTTGAACCCATGTAAAGAACAGAAGGGGTAGATAATCAGAATTATCACTGTGCAATTATAAATATTAAAAAACAGACTTACTTGATATGTATGAAACAGACAGAATCAGAAGAATGGAAAAATGCAGTATAAGAGGAATAAAATTCGAGCTCACAGAACGTGTCTCCTTAAGACAATTTGCCCCCTCACAGATGCCAAAGGTTGATGGACACTTGTCTCCCAGGATAGAACAGATTTCGTCTGAAGAGTGGCGGCACTACCAGTAAACAGCCAGAGAAAATCACACCGGAGTATGACAAGGAATATGCCAAACCGGAAGGAGAAAAATTCCGGCAGAGTTTTAGTGCAGGAAAAAATTGGATCCATTTTCTGAAGGTGTCAGTGTCTATTTATAGACACTGACCGGTCACGATGAACAGTTGTCGGCGACGAACCGCAGTGTCTGACGGCGGCGAACGGTGACCGTTTTGACGAACAGGTACAACCGGTGACTGGTTCAGCGAGCAGACACAACCGGTGACCGGTTCGCGAAAGGGAAGAACCGGTTCGGTTCAAAATTGCTCAAAAAACCGGCGGGCAGAAACGTTTGGGTTCGAAATTTTGGAGGGAAGCAACGGATACATTTTTGGACAAAATATTAAAAAATTATTTTTATTACACACATATGAACCAAACTGAACCCAACCGAACCGATCCGAGCCGACCGGACGGCGGCGACGCGCGCGTGTGGTGGACCAAAGCCCACCTAGCTCCTTCCCCTCCACAAAATGTGTACTGACCCAAGGGCCAATCTAGGAGAGTGAGGTGGGAGCTTATACACTCTACCACTTCCTACTAATTGTCCAATGTGGGACTTGTTGAAACCCACACACCTCTTCATCTTCCTTTTCTCTTTTCTTTATTAACACACTTCTTATTCATAACCAATAGATTATTGTACATAAATTCCAACAATCCCCCACATGGATAAGAAGTCAAATCATCGTGACAAAAATGCATAAGAATATAAATGCAAAGTGTAATTTCCTCAACGAGAAACAACTGCATTGAGATAAGTGGAGTTACCTTTGAACCTTCTCTAGTGAAAACCTATTGGATATACTCGGTCAATCGGTGGTCTAGGTCGACTTGAACCGTCAACCTTTAGTGTATACCTAGACAATAGGAGTCACACAATTTCTTCTCTAGCATTGTTGGTCCTTTGTTGTGCCCATTTTGGCCGTGGGAAACCTGTCTGGTTCTGCGAGTGTTTTAGAGAATCGGCCTTTGAAAGATTGTCATAGAAACGGCCCTTACTTCACACTCACATAGGTGATTTCTTGTGATGTAACTCACTATACATCATCTGAACACAACAGATTAAGAAATCATTAAAAGCCTAAATGCTTACCCTCATAATACACTGTCTTGTCATAGGAATGAGTATGAGTTTTAAAACTCCACAGTGTTTGGACAGTCGAACATCACTTAGTTATCTCTTTGAACCTAGTTCATGGGATCTCCACTCTTCTAGGTAGAGTTACCGCAATGCTCAACAATTGATAGGCCTTAAACCCATTCCTTTCGACAAATTTTCAACCAACTCTCTAGGAATCCCTTTGGTTAATGGATCCGATATGTTCTCTTTAGACTTAACATAGTCAATTGTAATATTCCATTCGAGAGTAGTTGTCTTACGGTATCATGTCTACGACGTATGTGTCTAGACTTACCGTTATACATGACGTTATTGGCCCTCCCAATAGTTGCTTGGCTATCACAATGTATGCATACGGCTGGTACCAATTTTGGCCAATTAGGAACTTCCTCAATAAAATTACACAGCCATTCGGCTTCTTCACCGGCCTTATCTAAAGCAATAAATTCTGCTTCCATATTTGACCTTGCAATGCAAGTCTGTTTGGACGATTTTCAAGACACAGCACCTCCACGAAGGGTGAACACATATCCACTTATGGATCTAGTGTCGTTAGAGCCGGTGATCCAATTTGCATCACAATACCCTTCTATAACTGCGGGGTATTTCTCGTAACGCAAAGCATAATTTTGAGTATACTTCAAGTATCCCAAAACTCTTACCATAGCTTTCCAATGATTTTCATTTGGATTACTGGTAAAGCAACTTAACAGACTTACTGCATAAGCAATATCAGGTCTGGTGCAGTTCATAACATACATACGGCTTCCCAACACTTGAGCATATAGCATTTGCGCTCTAGCTTTACCATTGTTCTTTAATAAACTAAGATTAGAATCTACAGGGTTCCTCACAGGAGTTATATTCAAACTTTTGAATTTCTCAAGAACCTTAGCTATATAGTGAGCCTGTGATAAGGCCAACCCTGCAGATGTTCTATGGATTTTAATACCTAGGATAACGTTTGCTATCCCCATATCTTTCATATCAAACTTACTTTTAAGTAAATGTTTAGTAGCATTAATCATTTGATTATTACTACCCATGATCAACATGTCGTCTACATAAAGACAGACAATGCAAATCCTTTTTCAGTATTTCGAACATAGACACATTTGTCACATTCATTAATTCGAAAACCATTTGATAACATAACTTTGTCAAATTTTTCATGCCATTGTTTTGGAGCTTGCTTTAACCCGTAAAGGGATTTTATTAAGCGACAAACTTTCCGTTCTTGTCTTGGAATAACAAAACCTTCAGGTTGTTCTAAATATATCTCTTCTTCCAGGTCGCTGTTTAAGAAGGCGGTCTTAACATCCATTTGATGTATTTGTAGTCCATTTAATGCATCTACCGCGATCAACATTCTAATGGATGTGATCCTTGTAACAGGTGAATAAGTATCGAAATAATCGAGACCTTCATGTTGCCTGTAGCCTTTTACCACAAGCCTAGCTTTATATTTATCAATAGTGCCATTCTCTTTCATTTTTCTTTTGAACACCCACTTACTTCCTAAAGGCTTATTGGCAGGAGGAAGATTTACCAATTCCCAAGTGTGGTTGGACAAGATAGACTCTATCTCACTATTTATAGCCTCTTCCCAGTTCCTTCAGGGGACGTTATAGCTTCTTTATACATCCGAGGCTCATTTTCTAATAAATATGTCATAAAATCAGGTCCAAAGGATGTGGCGGTCGTTTGTCTCTTGCTACGTCTAGGTTCATCTCCTACATCCTCTACAGGATCAATATCAGTTGTAGCATTTCGAGGTATCACAACCTGATCATCATTATTACCACTTGATTCATGTATTTTCTTATACGAAAATACGTCTTCAAAGAAAGTAACTTCCCTTGACTCAATAACCGTATTAACATGTATATCTGAGACATCAGATTTATAAACTAGAAATCGATAAGCACTACTATTAAGTGCACAACCGATGAATACACAATCCACGATTTTAGGTTCAATTTTCAACCTTTTGGGTTTAGGAACCGCAACCTTAGCCAAGCACCCCCACACTCTAAAGTATTTCAGGGATGGCTTCTTTCCTTTCCATATGTCATATGGTGTGTTATTTGTCTTTTTGTGAGGCGTTATATTAATAATGTAGTTAGCCGTCAAAATGGCTTCCCCCCACAAATTCTATGGTAAACCAGACATAATCAACATGGCATTCATCATATCTTTCAATGTCCGATTTTTCCTTTCTGCAATCCCATTTGATTGCGGTGAATATGGAGCTGTTGTCTGGTGTATAATACCAGACTTTATACAGAATTCCTCGAAGGGGCCATCATATTCTCCCCCACGATCGCTCCTTACCATTTTAATTTTCTTGTTAAGTTGATTCTCAACATCATTTTTATATTGCTTAAAAGCAACAATAGCTTCATCTTTACTATTAAGTAAGTACACATAACAATATCTACTGCAGTCATGAATAAATGTAATAAAGTATTTCTTATTACCCTTAGATGGTGTAGATTTCATGTCACATATATCAGTATGTATTAAATCTAACAACTTAGTTGATCTTTCAATTGATTTAAAAGGTAATTTCGAAAATTTTGATTCAACACATACTTGGAACTTATTATTTAAACATTCAAATTTAGGTAATAAATCTAAATGAATTAAACTTTTAATTGACCTTAAATTAACATATCGTAATCTATTATGCCATAAATTAGACGACTCAAGCAAGTAAACAGAAGTAGTAGTATTATTAATAATATTGGAATTGTTTACAGTCATCACATTCAGTTTGAAAAGGCCCTCACTAAAGTAGCCCTTTCCAACATACACATCATTCTTAGTAAGTACAAACTTATGAGAAAAAAATACAAGTTTAAAGCCATTCTTGCTTAACAAAGATCCAGAAACTAAGTTCTTGCGAATATCAGGCATATGAAGCGCATCATTCAGTGTCACTATCTTGCTAGATGTCATCTTCAAAGCCACTTTGCCCACACCTTCAACTTTTGAAGTAGATGAGTTATCCATATAAAGTTTCTCATCATTATCAGTAGAAGTATAGGAGGAGAACATCCCCTTGTTTGAATAGACATGTCTGGTGGCACCAGTGTCCATCCACCATTCCTTAGAGTCTCCCATCAGATTGCACTCCATCACCATTGCTGCCAGATTCAGTTCTTCAACCTGATCAGCAATATCAACCATATTGGCTTGAGTGCTCTTCTTTTTCTTATTGAACTTTTGTGGCTTCCTCTGATCTTTCTTTTGTTCCTTCTTACAATCCTTTGCACGGTGGCCAGGATCCCCACAATTGTAACAGTTGCCTTTGAACTTTTTTCCCTTTCCTTGCTTAGCATTTCCATCTTCATAATATTTCCTTTTCTTTGACCTTGATCCCTCTTGAACTACATTAGCCTTAGAGATTATAGGATTGTTGCCATTCCTCTTGTCAGACATCTTATTGTCTTCTTCTATTCTCAATCTCGTAACCAGATCTTCAAGTGACAATTCCTTGCGCTTATGCTTCAGATAATTCTTGAAGTCTCTCCAAGAATTCGGTAATTTTTCTATGAAAGCAGCAACTTGGAAAGACTCACTAAGAGACATTCCTTCTGCATGAATTTCATGCACAATCACTTGAAGTTCCTCAACTTGACTCACAACAGATTTGGAGTCTTGCATCTTGAAGTCCAAGAATCTGCCAACTATGAATTTCTTCAAGGCATCATCCTCAGTTTTATACTTCTTGTCCAGACTATCCCAAAGTTCCTTACTAGTCTTCAGGGTACAGTACACATTAACAATGTGTTGTCCAGAGCATTGAGAATATAGTTCCTGCAAAGGAAGTCAGAATTCTTAAAAGCATCAATGGCAGCAACCTTTTCCTTGTCAGATTCTTCTCCCTCATTCAGCTTAGGAGCATCTTCCTTGAGAAACGGTCCAGACTCAGAGTTGTTAAATAGAACAACATCTTCTGTTGCCAGCGTTTGAAATTTGTTCCATTCAGTTTTCCAGGCTTGTGAACATGCATTGGAACAGAGGCAGTAAGATTAGCATTGTTTGTACTTACAGTTGCCATTTCTGTTACACAAACAGAATCCGAAATTAATCACACAGATTAATTGATCACACAGATTAATCACACAGTAAATAAAACAGAAACAATATATAAAATAAAACAGAATATACTGATCACAGGTTCAAAACACCAAATTGTCTTAAGATTGTTATTGAAGACAGTGGGTGATATTAAATCACTAAGAGGTTTGAACCCATGTAAAGAACAGAATGGGTAGATAATCAGAATTATCACTGTGCAATTATAAATATTAAAAAACTGACTTACTTGTTATGTAAGAAACAGACAGAATCAGAAGCATGGAAAAATGCAGTATAAGAGGAATAAAATCCGAGCCCACAGAACGTGTCTCCTTAAGACAATTTGCCCCCTCACAGTTGCCAAAGGCTGATGGACACTTGTCTCCCAGGATAGAACGAATTTCGTCTGAAGAGTGGCGGCACTACCAGTCAACAGCCCAAACGAACACAACTGAATGCCAAAGGAAATCATACTGGAGTATGAAAAGGAATATGCCAAACCGGAAAGAGAAAAATTCTGGCAGAGTTTCAGTGCAGGAAAAAATTGGATCCATTTTTTGAAGGTGTCAGTGTCTATTTATAGACACTGACCGGTCACGATGAACAGTTGCCGGCGGCGAACCGTCGTGTCTGACGGCGGCGAACGGTGACCGTTCCGACGAACAGGTACAACCGGTGACCGGTTTAGCGAGCAGACACAACCGGTGACCGGCTCGTGAAAGGGAAGAACCGGTTCGGTTCAAAATTGCTCAAAAAACCGGCGGGCAGAAACGTTTGGGTTCGAAATTTTGGAGGGAAGCAACGGATACATTTTTGGACAAAATATTAAAAAATAATTTAATAAAAAATTATTTTTATTACACACAATTGAACCGGTCTGATCCGGCCAGAAGCGGCGGCGCGTGTGTGGTGGGCCAAAGCCCACGTAGCTCCTCCTCCTCCACAAAATGTGTAGTATCCCAAGGGCCAATCTAGGAGAGTTAGGTGGGAGCTTATAAACTCTCTCACTTCTTACTAATTGTCCAATGTGGGACTTGTTGAAACCCACACACCTCTTCATCTTCCCTTTTCTCTTTTCTTTATTAACCCACTTCTTATTCATAACCAATAGATTATTGTACATAAATTCCAACAATATGAAGTTAGTAATATGAATGGTAGCAACCGTTATGATTTCAGTGGACAAGAGGTAGTGTGTATTTGCAAAGACTCTGATGCTTAATTCAGCGTTTGAAGGAGGGATAGTTTGCGTAGAAAAAAATTCGTAGGGTAAAAATATTGTATTTATAAATAGGTTGAGGATGTTACTATGAAGTATGTGAACTACTATTCTAGTTCATAAAGAAATATATTCAAGGCGAATATGCTCCTTACCACTTCAATAAATAATTATTGATCAAATATGCACTTATTTTCTTAACAAGTCAAGCTTATTCTTGTGGAGCTAATAACTTCACATCCACCCATATTTGAAGTTAGAATTCCTATTCCGCGATTATAAATTATAATTTATTAAGAATGCTACCGGTTGGATGGTAAGAAAATTCAATAACGAAGGTAAGTTGAAAGGAGAGAAAAAGGAGATTCATTTTGCTTCCTTTCTTGGTTACCTTTCTTACATACAGCAACATTTCAGGAATATAATTCTTATTCCTTCTGCACATTGATCCCTTATTGGAGTGTTATTCTGATTTTGTTTTGTTTGTAAACTTTATAAAACGAGTTTAGCCATAATTTATGGATTAATGGAAAAGAATCAATCAGTGCAGGATGAGGTTTAACTGTGGGAAACAACCGGAAAATTATTAAAAAATGACAAGTGTCATTTATATAAGGTTAATTTACAATGTAAACATATTAAATTACGTCCAAAGCAAATGACGCACAAAGTCAATAAACACTCTTCATTTTATTTTATATTTTTATGTAGGGAAAAAAGTTTTCGATGTTACTTTAGATAACTTTATCTAATGTTCATCAAAACGACGTCGTTTTGGGGTTGAAAAATTAAAAAATTAGAGTGATAAAGACTATTATAACTCTGAAATAAATTAAAATTACAAAAATACCATGAATTTCGTCCCAAAACGACGTTGTTTTAATAAACATTAGATAAAGTTATCTAAAATAACATAGAAAAAACAAACCTTTTTATCTATTGTGCTTCATAAACCATGTCACCTTAGACACAAAGTGGTTGCCATCTTTCCCAATGCTTTCTTTATATATAGATAAGTACATAATGATTTAAATGTAATATATTTAAGTGCATTTATATAGGAAATAGCTACAACAAAAAGCAAAGGAATATGTGAATTGATTATTCGACTGAATTATCATTGTTCAAAAGAAATTATATAGAACATATGTCTTATGATTCACAGATTTATAAGAGACTTTTCTATAATGTGGGATCTTCCAGTAGAGCGCTCATATGAGATTATATAAATCTTCTAAACTATTTTCATTGGTAGAGGCCATGGGTGGCTACTTGCATTCCCATATGCTACTTTGACAGTAATAAATTAGGAAAAACATTTCTTCCGTAGCCACCTTTCGATTTTCGTGCGACAAATTTTTATTTTTTTTTATTTATCCTACCATAACTTGAGTCTATATACAGTAGAAGATCTCCTATCTCCAACAACAAAAGATCTCATATCTCCAATAACAAAGAGAAAATGAAAAGTGATTAAACATGTTTATATCGGAGATAAGGAAACCCGGCTATCGTATAAACTCTTCTTATATTTTTTAAGTCCTAATTGATCTTTTTCAAATATGAGGCTAAGACCTAAATCCAACAATTTTATGATTAAACTTCACACAAAAATAAAAACTATTTTTTTTTTTAACTTTTAAGAAAAGCATTAAACTTTTTATTTTTTAAACTTTTTTGTAATAAATTTCGTAAACTTGTTTTGTAATAAAAAATTATAAAAAAAGTACAAACAAACAGATCCATCCACAGCATCTAACCGCTATTTATCACCCTGGAAGGCTTTTTCCATTTGTCTTGCTTCGAATGGATTTTACCCTAACGTACTTCTTCTTTTTTTTTTTTGGTAGATACCCTAACGTACTTCAACTACTACTAATAATAAAACTAAACTGAAAATACGGCCAATTAGAAAAAATAAATAAATCTAATAAATAAATTTAGAAAAGCACATGTCTTGATTCTCAACATCCTGTTTGATTATGAAAAGGAATTTAACATTTAAAACAGATAAATATTAAGCATAAAAGAAGAAGCCATCATATGGAGAAATTTGAAGTAGTGGTAGTAATGTAACATGCTATTGCTATGTAGTATGCGTGTTGAACTTGGATTTAATTAATTAAGCTCCAATACATCAGATTGTCATGATCGAGTATCATTCACATTAAAAATTTTAATGTATAAATATTAATTAAATCAGGTTGCCAGTAATTTGATGCTTTATGGTAATCCTTCCATGTGTTTAGTGATAACTCAATATTCTCATCAGTTGGGGGATGCTTCCTAGAAGGTCTATGTCCCACGTCACTGATGACATTTCTACGTTTTATTGGAGAAATTAACTTATTAATCTTATAAAAGCAAATCCAATAGAAAAATGAGGTTGAGACGCCTGGTTTGCACGTGTAATTATAAGATTTCAAAAAAATAAAAATAAAATCTCCATACAAAATTGATTATAGGATTGGTTTTTGTCTAATATTTTCACACTTTCATTGCAATGGATGGAGTTAGTTTGTTTCATTCTCTTGCAACAGAATATTTTTACTACGTGAAATGTGTAAGAATATTTTTACTATGTGAAATGTGTAAAATATTACAGCAACCAGCGACCATTGTCTGCTGTCGCCGGTGACTAGCAATTTCCTATTATTGACAGTGGCAGGTGTACCCTGAATTTTTTTTCCCCAAACCCCAAAACGTTTTGGGGTTGCACAAGATATTATATCTCCTATTGGAGAAGAAATGTTATACATACAAAAAAATATTTCTCCTATCATATGACATAAAATTATCTTCTGCACATCCAAAACGACGTCGTTTAATTTTGAGATTGCAAGAGGTAATTTCATCTCTTGTAACAGGAATATATATATATATATATATATATATATATATATATATATATATATATATGTATGTATGTGGGACATAATCTTCTTACACCGAGTAAAAAAATAATGAATCTTACACTCAATCTTAACAGTTAATTTTTAATATCTGACAATTATAATTTATTGAGAATCAATAATTTATTAATGAGAATAATTCAATTAATTAAAGTCGTTTGATAGATGAAATCAGCGGTTAAGATTGAGTGTAAGATTTGTTATTCTTACACCAATATGAATTGATTATATATATATATATATATATATATATATATATATATATATATATATATATATATATTATAAACACAACCCGAATGCAACATAAAATTTATGTGTTCGTGTCAACTAAAAAGTAACCCAAAAAAACTCGTGGCGTGTTCATATTTGGGATATTCATGTTCGTGTTGAATAACAATTGATGTATTTCACTTTTACTTAATAATTTGATATTATTTAAATATTTTATTTTTCAAAAAGCAAAATTAATGAGTTATTCATGCTGTTTTGCCCAGAAAACAAACCGTTTATGTTAATGTCGAAAGCTGACATGAATACATGTTTGTGTCGTGTTCATTTTGAGGATTTTTATATGTTGTCAATCCAAATAGGACCTTCCAACCCAAATTGTCACTTATAAGAATAAATCTTGTTATTAGTTTAAATTAATTTCAAATTAGATGAAATATAATTAATATTTAAACTTGATTGATATATATCCTCTTTTTTCTGGTTTCTTGAGTTAGTGTTTACGTACTCTATTTATAGCTATAACTGATTGTTTTTATTAATGGGAGGATTATATTTATAAACTTTTTGTTTACAAATTACATTATGTACTTCCTGAAGTATACTATGTACTTCTGGGAGTACATAGTGTAATTTGCAAAAACTTATAAAAAAAGTTTTGTAAACGGATCATTGCCCTTTTATTAATTGGTCTTCAGAACGAAGGATTTGGCTACATTGTGGGGGAAATAACCAGGAAACTAAATTTAAACGGGGAAGGTAATATTTACAAATTTTTTGTTTATAAACTACATTATGTACTCCTAGAAGTAATGTTGTCAAACTCGAGTTTCTACATAGAAACAGAAAGGGGTGGTAGAAACGTGAAACGTAGAAACGACACGAAACGTAAAGTTTCTACTTTCTTCCACTTAAGGTCAAGATACAAAATTATATATATATATATATGCATGTAAAAAAATATCACATAATGAACATCTGTGTTGAGCCACTTATCTATCTAAAAAGAAAAATTATTTTTCATATCAAGTATCAAAATTATAAATAGTGATAATTAACAAGTAATGAATAACCAATCTGCTCTAACTGCTTTATACACTCTGCAGATTTTGGATCATCGCTCATCAGGACATAATTCCACTTCTTTCAATGCACACAATGATCCAAAAACACAAAACGATATTCTCATAACATAACTTATAATAAGATTGCAGTTTTATAAGATATAATTATAAAAAATATATATCCAAACAAAAAGATATTAAGATATGTGAATATGATTTGGGGAAAACGAAAATTAGGTTTTTTTAAATAATTTTTTTTTTGTAAATTTTTTTTTATTAAATTTTTTGTTTTAAGTAAAAACGGTCAAAACGGTAAAAACGTAAGTTTTTATCGTTTTTACATTTTTACGCGGCGTTTCTACCAGTTTTTATCAATGACAGTTTTTACTTAAGTTTTAACATGCACCACTCTAGTAAAAACGTAAGTTTTTACGTTTTTACACTAGTTTTTCACAACAATGCCCAGAAGTACATTAAGTTACACTATGTACTTTCGGGAGTACATAGTATAATTTGCAGAAATTTATAAAATAAATTTGTAAACGGATCCTTCCCTAAATTTAAACAACCCTAAAAAAAATTAAACTTATAATTCAATCAAATATATATCAGTCATTGTAAATGATTTAGATTTAAATTTAAATAATAATTAAATAAAATTTCTGATTTTGCTAACAAATACTCTTCTAAAGCACTTGTAAGTTAAAGAATTAAAATGACAACCTTAAATAAAAAATAAAAAATTTAATATATTAAAAGTTGAAAAAAAATTATTTTTTGATTCAATACTTTTTAATTTTTATTTTGTTAACAGGTAATAGAGAAATCCTTAACAAAAACAAAAAATTATACTAAAAATTAGAAATATATGTTAGTCTATAGATATTTTGTCCGTAACAGATAGGGGTGTAAATGAGCTAGGTCGGCCTACAGGGGCCTACGACCTAGCCTATATTAGGCCAGATTTGACCTATTACAAATAGTAAAATAGAATAGGCATAGGCTTTTAAAAAAAATTATTTAGAATACAGGCCATAGGCTTTCTTTTAATTGTTGAATGTTTAATAGGCTTAAACAGGCTAACAGGCATAGGCCAAAGGTTTTATTTTTTAAATATGGCTCAGGTCAGACTTATAATTTAGAGCCTACATAGGCTAACAGGCCAGGTCAGACCCAATATTTTTTTACACAGACTTGACCTATTTAAACCAAAGCCTAGTTTAGCCTAGCCTATTTACACCTCTAGTAACATATATGCTCTCGATTGGTTGGATGACCTTGCCGGATCGTTTTGAATGACTGCTTGGTATGGCGAAAAACACCTAGCATTTTAGGGCATTTGGATGTCATTACATGCGTCTCCTCACACATCCCAATACCAACTTTAAAAAGTTCTCACTTATAAAAAAAAGTTCTCCTAATGGGTGAATAAAAGAAAATAACCAAACTTTTTTGGTATAGATGATAAGAAATCTAAGCCTCTTAACCATCCGAAAGGATTTGACAGTGTTCGATGTGAATTAATTTTTTATTACGGTCAGAGAATACCCTTGAAATTACTCAAAAAAAAAAAAGAAAAAAAAAGAAACGGTAGATAGATTATTATCCACAACTTATGTAGTTAAAAAAGTAGGAAATTGGATATGGCAACATTGAATTCTTGGTTCATAGTCGCAACAAAGTGAATAGAGCTATCAAAGGAAAGAGACCCAACTAAACTAGAAAGATAGATACATATATGTTCCAATAAAGTAAGCTGCCATTACTACTGTGGAAAGGTGAGGGCATGTGTGTGGCAGCTATTGTCAAAGCTAGATAAATGAACATGACCATCTCTCATTTTTCTAGCTTGTTTAAAGCATCCATGTGCAATGTACTATTTCTGCCATTAAATTAAAAATATAAGAAAGAGAAGAAACAGCTAGACAGAAACATAAATGTCGTGCTGGCCTCTTCACAATTTTAGAAGAATCAGCCTAAACCCTATTACTAATATTAATAGGAAAAAAATGTGTATCATTTAAAAGGATGTAAAATTGTGTTATTTTAAGTGAAAGAAAAGAGGAAGTTATATTCATTCACCATGTTATCAGGCAATGCAAGTGACATATAAGCTCCACAATCACCTCTAGATTAATTGGGGTTTGAGTTGGTTAATCCGTTGGGTAAGGAGCTTGAGGATGGTTTTTTAACCAAAGTGGAAAAGGAACTGCAAAGATAACCAACCTCAGTTAATCATGATAGGCATAAAGGATGGTTAAAATGTTTATATTTTTTTATTTTTAGCGCATTTAAAACTTTCTTTAAATGAAATTTTTTGGGGGCGTTGCACCAGAATCTCAGCCACTAAATATGCAGACATAACTAAATTTTCCTGGGTTCACTATTATATATATATATATATATATATATATAATATAGAAAAAGTGTTTGTCATTTTAAATGACATAAAGTTATGTCATTTTAAGAGAGAGATAGACACAAAATAATATTTTTTTATTTAAAATTTAAATTGAAAAAAAAATCACTCACTTTCTCTCCCATGATTTCCATTCCCTGTGTCTATCTATCTCTTAAAATGACATAATTTATGTCATTTAAAATGACAAACATCACACCCATATAATATATATATGGGAATGTAGTTAAAAGCAAAGGTATGTATCCACGGGAACGAGAAATTGGTGTAGGTAGAAACAGTTTTAGGTATTATAGGTTGCACACTTGCACCTGCTCTGATGGGTTTGGTGACTTTGGTCCAGATATTAGTTTGTCTAATCTTGTTTTTAAACATAGTTGTAATATGTTCCAATGAGCATTCTGTATATATAATAAGAGAGAAACAAAATTGTGGTTGGAAAGACAACGTAGAACATAATATATATGTTTCTCAGTGTTTATCTTGCTAATAGGTTAAATTTTTAAGTTGATCTTTTTTCATATTTAAAAATGGAGCTTCAAATGGTCGAAGAATCAAATTTTTATTCTTAATTCAATATAATTAAAGATGAAGATATAATTCAATATTTATATGTTCATTTAATAATGACTTAATCAGTTGACTGATCCATCCATTCTTAGCCTCGACAGTATCAAAATGGCCAAGAAGCAGACATGAAACATGGTAACAAAAATTAAAGATGCCTAATTACCAAAAAAATAAAAATAAATTAAAGATGCCTAAACTTGAAAAAGGGTATTCTAATATATTATAGAATTGTAAATAATCTGTACAAATGGTTCTCTATTTATAGAGAATACTTGACCTAATTTTAACCTAATGGGCTTGGCCTAATACAACAAATAAATTACTAAATAATTATTATTTACAACACTCCCCCTCAAGCTGAGGAATAGATATTTATCATTCCCAGCTTGCTAGTAAGTTCTTGAAATCTGTCTGAAGGAAGCCCATTTGTTAATAGATCAGCTAATTGACGCCCAGTGGGAATGTATGGAGTGGTAATCAACCGCTATCAAGTTTCTCTTTGATGAAATGGCGGTCAACCTCAATATGTTTAGTCCGATCATGTTGAACTGGATTATGAGCTATACAAATAGCGGACTTATTATCACATAGCAGCTTCATAGGTCCCTCACATTTTATTTTGAGATCATCAAGTACAATTTTCAGCCACAGTAACTCACAAATGCCTTGAGCCATAGCTCGAAATTCAGCTTTTGCACTTGATCTGGCAACCACATCTTGTTTCTTACTTCTCCATGTCACCAAGTTACCGCAAAGAAACATGCAATAACCAGTGGTAGAACGACGGTCAATCACGGATCCAGCATAATCAGCATCTGTGTAGACTTCTAAAGATAGATTGCCATCACGTCGGAATAACAATCCTTTACCAGGAGTACCTTTAAGATATTGAAGAATTCTCTCTACTGCTTGCATGTGTTTTTCTTTTGGATCGTGCATAAACTGACTGACAACACTAACAGCATAAGCTAAGTCTGGTCTAGTATGGGCCAGATATATCAATTTCCCAACTAGCCGTTGATATTGTCCTTTATCAACTGGAGGACTCTCTTCTTCATAGCCCATCTTGTGATTTTGCTCAATAGGAGTATTAGAGGATTTTTTGATAAAAAGGAAAAACTTTTTTCTTTTTTAGTTGGAATTGATTGTATGCGCCTACCCGGGAATATGAATGACAAATGGCAATTGGCGCATACAATACGGCCGGTTGCTTCTCGCGGATTTTCATAACCCTGCTGTGCAAAAATAGGATATGCACTTGAAATGGGTGCTTGAGTTATTATATATATCACGAGCAATATGGAAATAGATCGAGTAATATCTTCCTTTATCCAAGAAAATGCATTTCTAGTTTGCATGGTCCAATCCATTGATCCTGAAAATTTCTACAATATCCGAGCTTTCCTGCTTCTTTGAGAAGATCAAGAACATATTTCCTCTGGCTGATAAAATTTCCTTTGCTTGAATGAGCTACTTCTATCCCTAGGAAATATCTCAGTTTCCCAAGGTCTTTGATTTCAAACTCAGAGGCAAGCCGTGTTTGCATAATTTGTCTCTCCATAAAATCATCTCCTGTGATAATAATATCATCAACATATACAAGGAGCACAGTAAGCTTCCCATTTTGGGAGTGCTTGAAGAAAAGAGTGTGATCTCCTTGACTCTGTCTGTATCCTAAGGTCATAATAACCTTAGTAAATCTTCCAAACCAAGCACGAGGTGACTGCTTCAATCCATACAAGGCCTTTTTAAATCTACAAACTTTATTTTCCCCCTTCACAGAATCAAAACCAGGTGGGATTTCCATGTAGACTTCTTCTTCTAACTCACCATTGAGGAAAGCATTTTTCACATCAAATTGATTTATATCCCAATTGTAATGGGCAGCAAGGGATAACAAGATTCTCACTGTATTCATCTTTGCAACTGGAGCAAAGGTTTCTTCTTAATCAATGCCATAGGTTTGAGTGTAACCTTTGGCCACTAATCGAGCCTTATATCTCTCAAGAGTGCCATCAAAATTATATTTCAGGGTATAAACCCATCTGCACCCTACTGCTTTCTTTCCGTTGGGTCTATCAATAACCTCCCATGTTTTATTTTTCTCCAAAGCATTCATCTCCTCTTGCATGGCTTGAGCCCAATTCCTATCTTTCAAGGCTTCATGTACTGATTTTGGGATTGCAATAGAATCTAGTGCTGAAACAAAGCTTTTGTGCTGCACAGAAAGATTAGCAGAGGAAAGAAAGTGGGAGATAGGGTATTGAGTACAAGAGGGACAGGAGGAACAAGTTTTCTTGTGACAAGATCTTTTTCCTTTTCTAAGAGCAATAGGTAAGTCATCAGAAGTAGAAGCAATGGGTAAGTCATTAGAGATATCAGAAGAAATAGGCAAATCATGAGAGGAAATAATATTAGAATCAGAAACAGGAGATTCAGGAGACTCAGAAGAAATAGGAGATTCAGGACTTACCAGTGGTTCAGACGATTGAGGTTGCTGGTGAGACAGTATGGGTTGTATCTCAGGTGTATTTGAAGGTTCTGACACACCAGGAGCAGACACACTAGGAAGAGAGAAGATTGATCCAGACTCAAAGAAGGAAGGGGACGAGTCTTCTGAAGAACTGTTCTCCCCCTGACGATGAGGACCCAGGAAATAAGATTCAGATTCTTGAAAGGTGACATCCATAGAAACAAAAAAATTTCGACTTGGTGGATGATAACACTTGTACCCTTTTTTATAAGGGTTATAACCAAGGAAGACACACTTAAGAGCCCTAGGATCCAACTTACTCCGATGTTGTTTATGAACATGGACAAAGGCAACACATCCAAACACTCTTGGTGGAAGGCTCTGCAATATGGGAACAGAAGGAAAGAAGGAAGTCATGGAATGAATAGGACTGATATTGTTAAGGACCCGTGAAGGTAAACGGTTGATCAAAAAAGTTGCAGCTAATACTGCTTCTTCCCAATAAGAACTAGGAACAGATGTCTGGAAAAGTACTGCTCTAGCAACTTCAAGAAGGTGACGATTTTTCCTTTCAGCAACCCCGTTTTGTTGAGGGGTATCAACACATGTGAGCTCATGAATCATACCTCTGTCTGAAATGAATTGTGACAGGCGTTGATTGACGTACTCAGTACCATTATCAGATCTGAGTCTTTTAATACCCTTACCAAACTGAGTCTCAACCATGTGATGAAACCGAATAAATATCTCTGGTACTTCAGACTTGTCTTTCATCAAGTATATCCATGTTATCCGAGTACAATCGTCAATAAAAGAAACAAACCACCTTGCACCTGAAACACTGTGCACTTTAGAAGGGCCCCAAACATCAGAATAGATAAGAGAAAAAGGTTCCCTGCTTTTAATAGTGCTAGAAGGAAATGACACTCGATGGTGTTTTGCAAATTCACAAACATCACAATGAAAGGTCTCAACCGACTTATTGAGAAACAAAGAGGGGAACATAGACTTCAAAAGACTAAATGGTGGATGCCCCAGACGCTTGTGATGGAGCCAAATCATAGACTCTGCAGTAGAAGGATGACGTGTCATTAATAACTGATTTTTGCTAGCATGGTCTGGAAAGAGATGATACAACCCATCCTGTTCATTAGCAACTCCAATTGTCTTCTTCGTGGTAAGATCCTGAATAAGACAATGAGAAGAAAAAAATGTGATAGAACAATTCAAATCAGTTGTAAGTTTTTGAGTGGAGATAAGATTAGTAGAAAGCTGAGGAACATAAAGAACATTTTTAAGAAACAAGGAAGGTTGAATTTGAATGTTACCAGAACCAATAACTGATTTATGGGATCCATCAGCTACGGATATAGTATGACTACCAACAGTAGGATAATAAGAACAAAACAACACAGTACGACAAGCCATATGATCAGTTGCACCAGAATCCAAAATCCATGAGGTTTTAAAATCAGTGCAAGAAGCAAGAAGAGATATAGAACGTGTGCTCTTACCAGATAAGATCGAAGAACTATCATGCTCGGCCATTCTTTAACAAAAAAGTTAACAACCAGCGATAAAATCAACCAAACAGAATATCAAATGACCTCTGATCAGAAAAATAATCACAGATCCAGACAGAAGACGAGAAGAATGGTGGTGGTCCGGTCCAAAAACACAGCCGCATGCGCCTCCACGCGCCGGAGAAAGGAGCTGCGCGTGGGATTCACTCGCCGGGAAAGGGGCGGCGCGTGAGAGTGCGTGGAGGGGCTTCTCCGGCTGAGATTTTTCTGGTGTGGTCGTCCGGTGAGCGCGAACCTGTCTGTGGGTGGTTGCGGTTGAAAAGTCGCCGGAAAGTGGTCCAAACGGTGAAGACAGATCTGATTGGAGGCGGTCGGAGGTGTTTCGGTCGTTTGTGGTGGAGGAACAGTGCGTAGAATGATAGAACGGAGGAAAAATAAGGTCAACAATGGTCCCCTTGGTCCAAAAGGTCCCGGGAAAAATTTTCCGGTGGCGGCTGATGGCGGCAAGAGGCAAAGAAATTAGGGTTTTGTTAAAGAAGAAGATAATATGTGCGGAAGCAAAGCCCTCAGATCGAGAGCTCTGATACCAACTTGAAAAAGGGTATTCTAATATATTATAGAATTGTAAATAATCTGTACAAATGGTTCTCTATTTATAGAGAATACTTGACCTAATTTTAACCTAATGGGCTTGGCCCAATACAACAAATAAATTACTAAATAATAACTAAATAATTATTATTTACAACACCTAATATATTCAGTTTAGCATAAAATAAATATTTTATACCCACACTCAGCAATGGAATGAATTGATTCTTAATATGGTATTAGAGTCTCAGTGTCACGGGTTCGATCATCACCGCTTCCAATTTAATTAATAATTAATTAAGTCTTGTGGAGTTTCTTAGTACATGTAGTGGACCTATGTATTGTACATCCTTCAAGCCCAGTGGCCTCTAGAGGACATGTTACAAATATATAAAATCATTAATTAATGTAGCCTCATCCAATAATTTAAGCTTTTGGATTAAATTGATTCTTTACAAAATAGTACTGGTACCATAAAAGGGATTTGAATGTTGTTCAATCCTAATGAACTGTAGATTTATACCGTAAATGTATGTGCTCAGAGATATCTATCGAAGAGATATCCTATTGGTTTAAAGCCAATGTATCAATCAACATGAACAAGCAAAAGCAGTATAGCCAAGATGTGGGTATATGCACGATGTTGGTAATAATAGAAAATAGGTCAAAAGTGTGTACTTGTGGTCTTTAACCTTTTATTTATAGGGTTAACCTTTAAGGTTTATCAATAGATTGTGATCTTCTATTGAATATGTGGTTGAGATATAAATTCAGTCCATAACAAATGTTTTATGAGAAATTGAACTCAATCTCATATTCTCAAGGGACAGTGATATATGCCAAGCCTCGTCCACAGTTTATATATATATTTTGAAATTTATATCTTTCTTAGACCGGTTCGACTGTTATATATGCTCATTTGGTCTTCATTGAAGTCCATTTGGCTCTGATATTTGTTGTTCTTTCTTGTTTCTGTTTTTTTTAAGCAAACAAACTAGGGATAGAAAGCATTTTTTTAATATAAAAGAGAAGTAAATTATGCTAATTACTAGTTACCAAATTGATGATTGAGAAAACAAATACTAGACATAGTCCATAACTAGGATTAAACATTATGTAGAAAAAAAAAGCGTCCACACATGGATGTTTCTCAATCTATATTGCAATTAGAAAGAGGGTTTTTTTTTTCCTGTTACAATTTTTTTTCTGTCACTGATTATAATTATGTACTTCGGAGAATGCATAGTTATGATATGAAAATTATTTTTTTTTTTTCTCTTTTTTCATGTCAGCCGACAACTTCTAAGGAGAGAGAAAAGAAAAACAATTTTAATATTAAAACTACGTACCTCCCGAAGTACATAGTTATAATCGGTGGCGGAAGAAGAATTTTTTTGCATCAACATAAGAAATAGATTTCCCTTAGAAAAAGGGTCCCTTTTTTCTCCCGTTGCTACAAAAAAAACTTTTACTACCACCGATTATAACTATTTATTCCAAGGAGTACATAGTTATGATATGAAAATTATTTTTCTCTCTCTCTCCACGTCAGCCGACAACTTCTGAAGAGAAAAAATAGCTTCAATATTATAATTATGTACTCCCGGAAGTACATAGTTATAATCGATGGCAGAAGAAGATTTTTTTTTTGCAGCAATTTGCAGCAACATAAAAAATAGATTTCCCTTAGAAAAAGGGTCATTTTTTCCTCATGTTGCTGTAAAAAATAAAAAATAAAATCTTATTATGCCACCGATTATAACTATATACTCTAGGGAATACATAGTCATGATATGAAAATTATTTTTTTCTCTTTCTCTACGCCAGCCGACAACTTCTGAAGAGAGAGGAAAAAGAACTTTAATATTATAATTATGTACTCCACAGAGTACATAGTTAAAATCGGTGGCAAAAGAAGATTGTTTTTGCAGCAACATAAGTGTTGCGAACACGACAAGTATAATAGTCTTTCCAAGTAATAAAGTGATTAACTAAGAGTATCGTTCCTACGAGGGCTAAATTCAAGCAATAATTTACCGCTTTTATCTAAGTTAGACGATTCAAAAGTGACTTCAACCAGTAACCAATATTTAATAAAAATTAAATAAAAGATGCAGACTAAAGAAATTGATTTAAAAGATGAACTTGAAATTATGAATAAAAATGCAATTAGATTTACTTCACCTCTTATCCCCCTTAATTGGTTTAACCAATTCAATAATTTTCTATCCAAATTGTTTCAAACAATTCACCATCTAAGAATTAATTGGTTAAACCCTAATATCTTAATTCTTTAACCCTTTATCCCAATCAGAATCCTAATGTCTTAGAAATCTCTTTTAGATTAAACCTTAAACGCGATGAATTACACAAGTTTGCAATTCCTACAAGCCTATGTATATGCAAGAATTAGTGTTCTACCCCTGTCTAGATTAAAATCTCAATGTCTATTGTGAAATCCTAATCCTCTTTATTCTTATATGATTGATTAGGTCATACAAGAATTTAAAATTATAAATCAAGGTAAATACAAACAATTTGAAACAAATTATTATTGAAAAGAAATTAAACCAAAACAAGAGTAGTGCTTGGATTTAACTCATACCTAGGATATTGTTGATCTAACACCTGGGAAGCATGTCATAGGGTGCAAATAGGTTTGTAACCTGAAGTACAAAGCAGATGGGACAATAGAAGGCTATAAAGCGCGTTTGGTTGCTAAAAGGTATACCTAATTGGAGGGGGTGCTAAAATGACTACCATTTGAGTAGTGCTTTCTGTTGTAGCTCAAAATTAGGTGTTGGAATAGTTGGATGTGAATAATGTACTTTTGCATGGCGATTTGGATGAGGAAGTTTTCATGGCTTTGCCTTCTGGGATTCGAGGTTCTTTGGGCAAGGTATGCAGATTGATGAAGTCCTTCTATGGCTTGAAACATGCCAGTAGGCAGTGACATTCCAAGTTATCTACTTCATCGGTTTCTCTTGGATATTTTTAATCTTCCGTTTACCATTCCTCTTTTATAAGGCATACTCCTGTTCTTTCACAGTGCTCCTTATATACGTTGATGATATTGTATATATTAACTGGGAATAGTCCTGATGAGATACAACGTGTTAAGGGCGCTTTGGATAGCTAATTTCAAATTAAAGATTTGGGTTCACTAGGGTACTTTCTGGGTCTTGAGATTTCACGGGGCAAGAGTGGTATTGTTGTCAATCAACAAAAATATGCCTTATAGATTCTATATCTAACACTGGTTTTCTAGGTGCCAAACCTCCCTCAACTCCTATGGCCCATTCTGTTAGACTTTCTCGTAATGATGGAGCTTTACATTTTGAGTCCGATGCTTCTTTATATTGATGTCTTGTTGTCGCTTACTTTATCTGACCACTACTCGTCCGGACAAATGCTTCACCGCTCAATCGCTTAGCCAGTTTGTTAGTGCTCTAACTTTTGATCATTATGCAGCAGCAACGCGTGTTCTCTGTTGCATCAAGGGTTCTCCAGCAACTGGTTGTTTTTCTCTTCTTAGACTTCTTTGTAATTGAGTGGCTTTACCGATTCTGATTGGTCCTGTCGCCTAGACACAAGGAGATCAATAACCGATTTATGAGTGTTCCTTGGTTCCTCACTTATTGCCCAACATTCTAAAAAGAAACCTACGATGTCTTGTTCGTCTAGCAAAGCAGAGTACAGACCTCTTGCATCAATGACTTGTGAGATTCAATGGATCAGTTTCTTGCTTCGTGACCTTTATGTCTCTTGTTCTACAACTGCATCTGTTTACTTTGATAGTGTTTATGCAATTTCTCTTGCCAAGAATCCTACTTTGCATGAGCGATCTAAACATATTGAGATCGACATTCATGTTACTCGCGAGAAACTTCAAGCTGGTTTTGCTGCGTTTGTTCCCAGTCTTTTCCTTTGACCAGCTCGTTGACCTCTTCACCCAGGCATTGCATCCTTCCTTTTTTGGTGCTATCGTTGCCAAGCTAGGGCTTCGATATGTTCACCACCCAGCTTGTTGGGGGGGGGGGCATGTGTTGAAGTATAAAGATGATAATGACGCACATGTTCAGCATATGGGTGTTTGGTTTTCTAATAAACATGCATGTAGCTGACGTGTAATATAGTTGACGTGCATTAGTTAGTTCCAAAATTTTCGGAGATTAGTTTCTCTTTCTGTTAAGTTCAGTTGCTTCTAGATGATTCTTTTGTATGTTATACATGTAGCCCGTGTAGTTGATGTTCTCTAAGGCTTTGTTTGAGAGTTGGTTTTTGGAGGGGAAGGAAAGGAAAAAAGAAAATTTTATTAATCCCTTCCCTTGTTTGTGAGTTTAAAAAAATGGCGAAAGGGAATTGGAGATTTTTGAAAAATCCTCCAAAACCCTTCCCACCCTTAGAATTAAAGTTCCCCCAATTTGGGGGGTTTAATGGAGAAAATATTGAAAATTACTTATCTAACCTTACCAATAAAATGTGAAAACAACATAAATATAAATCATTATTAAATGCGACATTATTAGAAGAATCTAAAATACCGATAAAATTTAGCGACAAAAAATATTCCGTTAAAAATAGTGACGAAATTTTTGACGAAAAATCATATTACATCGAAAATAGAGACGAAACAAGATTTGGCCATAATCACTGACATAATTTTTTTTTGGAAAAAAATTTAGTCAAAATCCTTGATAGAATCTAAAATTCGTTGAATCTTTAAACGGAAATATTTCCGTCAAACTTTTCAATAAAAAATATTTCCATCGAAAATTTTCGACAGAAAACAATTTCGTAAATTTTTTTGTCGAAATGCATTTTAGTCAAAAAAAATTTCGAAAAATATTTCCATCAAAATTTTCTACGGAACACATTTCTAGCAAAAATTTTCGATGAAGAATATTTCCTTCAAAATTTGTGACCAAAAATTTTTTTGTAAAAAATTCAGACAAAAATTCTTTTGCGTCAAAATTCTTTATGGAATCAAAATTCCGTCAAAATATTTGACAAAAACACATGTTAGTCGAAATTTTCGACAAAAAATATTCCCTCAAAACATATCCATTGAAAATTTTCGTAAATAGTTTTGACGAAAAATATTTATCTAAAAATTTTTTACGAAAAAAAATTTCGTCAAATTTCTTTACTGAATCTAAATTCCGTTAAAAGTTTTCGATGAAAATATTTTCATCATACATATTGACGAAAAAAAATTTCGTCGAAATTTTTGAAGAAACACATTTCTATTGAAATTTTTTTGATGAAATTCTTTTTTCCGTCAAAACTTTTGATGGACTTTTTGTCATTGAAAATATTTAACAAATCATTTTCGTCAAAAAATTTGACGCAAGCTAAATTCCGTCGTAAATTTTGACAGAAATTTTTTTTTTATAAAAAATTTCTTACGATAAAACTTCCGCTGCCTTTCGATGAAAAGTATTCCGACGGAAATATATTTTTTTGATAGAATTTTTATCGTTTGCAACGTAGAATTTTTGTCGAAATTCGAAAATATGATCTTTTTTAGTTGTGTGAAAAATACATAAATAATTTTGTTTAGAAATTTTAAATTTAATATTATTTGTAAAATATAATAATTATATTAATTTTTAAAAAAGATAAAATTGTAAAAATATCTCACTGATCCTCCAATTTCTTCCTTACCATTTTTTAACTCCCAAACAAGGGAAAAGAATACCCTTCAATTACCTTCCCCTCCCTTTCCCTTGGATTTCCATCATTTCTTTCCCTTCCAAACTACCAAACAAAGCGTAAGTTTTCTCATAATATGAAATATCAGAGAAGTTACACTTACAAGAAACCTTTTAAAACACACAGAATCAGAATTTTGAGAATAAATCTGCTGTGATTTTCCTTATCTGCAAAACAGAGAAATCTACCTTTTTACTATATAGTTTCGGCCGTTTGGCCGCACGTTGTTGGATGTTACGAGACATCTTTGTTTTCAGAAACTACGTTCCACAACTATCTTATTTTAGTGATGGCTTTGTAAAATTGGATTATTATTATGTTTGATTTGTTAAAAAATAAAATTTAATTTTATTAAATTGTTCAAATAGTATAATTTCTACCAAACACCTCTGGCAAAAGTGATAAGGTGCTTGTGTCCCTTAAGTAGAAGTCTCGTGTTCGATCCATGAGAATAAAAAAAATAGTCTTAGAAGAGTCACCCCCTCTATAGGAGTGCTTGAACCGGACTAGTCCAAAAGATGAACTGGTTGAGAAGACAAAAAAAAAAAAATTAATATAATATTCTAAATTTTTATCAACCATTAAACCAAGTAAATTTACACCATTATAAAAAAATCAATAACTCCTACTCCTTCATTATCTTAGTTTGATTTGATTGTATACAAAATGAGAAAAAGATTTCTGCTTTTATTCCAAAAAAATTTTTTTTGTCACATTAACATAAAAGTGAATGAGTCCTATTATAAAGAGAAGAAGATAGTGGATCCGCTCACTTTTATGTGAGTGTGACCGAAAAAATTCAACATCAAAAGCAGAAATATTAAATCCATACAAAATAATGCATAGTACAAATGATATAAGGGAAAAATATTTCTCCTTTTGCAGTTGGGATATATTTTTCTGTCACACTCATATAAAAGTGAGTGTTTCCATTGTGAAGACAATGGATGAAAAATTAATGGAACCCATTCATTTTAATAAGTGTAACAAAAAAATATATCTACAATAAAAGCAACAATGTTAAACCTTTGAAATAATAATAAGGGATTAATATATCTGCCTTTGAGGCAGATATGAAACTCTGCAGCAATCTGGAAACGATGTCGTTTGCTCTGAAAAAAAAAATTTCTCTTAATTTTTTTCCCTCTTTGGTTTCTAATTGTCATTTGCCTCTTATTTTTTTCCCTCTCATATGCTCAGCAACAACACTTCCATCAACCGATTCAACCCCATATAGAAGCAACAAAAACTTCTCGTCTACCGTGGAATCCAGTTCTCCCCTTGAACTACGAAGTGGAACACGCGAAACTCGATATGGCACCACCCTTTGAGCCCTTTTGAACCTCGAGATTGAAAACGAAGCAGAAGATGAAACACGAGAACCCAAAAGGGGTTGGAAGGTAAAAGCCCAAAGTTTTGGCTTCGTCTGAGTGGTTGCACAAAAAAGGGAATCGAGGCTATTGAAGTGGAACACTGAGCTCTGGCCATTGAATAAGGAAATGGGGTTCAAGAAAGATTAGGACAGAGAGAGAAAGGTAAATTTGCAGAGCAATGACAATCTTGAAGTTTTAGGTTTCTACAATCCTTGATCAGGTTATCTCCCTTAACTCTTTAGACTGGTCTGTGAGGTCGAAAATATGTTTACTCAAAAAAAAAAATTTGTAATATTGCGGGTGAAAAATACATTTAGTTTTTCATACAATATTGCATATAGAATTTTCCCTTTAACTTGATCAAGCCTCGATACTATCTCAAGTTAGTGGTATTGTTTGATAATAAAATTTTAATACACTCCTGTAATTAAAAAACCATGATGCCTGTTTGTTTCTATTGTGTATATACCAGTTAGTAAAGAGAAAGATAGGATGGAGGATGGCAAAAAAATTAATATATTATTATTTTAATAAAAAAATTATGAAAATATAGTCGTTTTAAACCAATTTACAAATCTATTGCACTGAGCCGCGTCCCAGGTGGGCGCAACAAGTCGCACCCCATAGAGGCGCAACCTGTGCAAAGTCGCGCCCCATACAGGCGCGACTTTGCACCATTCACACGCTGACATGTGACACAAAAGTTAATATTATGACTGTAAAAGTTTGGAAGAGTGTAACTTTTGACTCGGGTGTCTGAATCAAGTAATTTTTTTATTCCAAATAATTTTTTGAGATCTATGCAATGACATTTCATTGAAGAGATTTCGGACAAAACATTTTCCAATTTTTTTCGAAATTAAGATATTTTACAGTAAAACTTCGGAATGCCATAACTTTTGGCTCGGATATGAGAATCAGGTGCTTTTTTTCTTCCACATAACTTTTCGAGAGCTACGCATTCAAAAAAAGGATTTGGTCAAATAAATTTCCCAAAAAATGGAACCACATTATATTATATTATCATTTTTTCAAAAATCTTTTTTAAAAAACTACATATTTCAAACACCCGAGTAATAGTCCATGTAATCAATTACATGAGCTTAATCTTCCCTCATAACTTTTTTGATTATGTGGAATAAAAAAGAGAGCACCTAATTCGAATAACCGAGTTAAAAGTTATGGCTTTTCAAAATTTTACAATAAAATATCTTTAATTCAATAAAAATTGGAATACTTTTTGTCTGAATCCCCTTCAATGAGATGTCATTGCATAGATCTTGAAAAATTATGTACAATAAAAAAATCACCTGACTCGGAAACCCGAGTCAAAAGTTACGGCTTTTCGAAGTTTTACGGTCAAAATATTGACTTTTGTCCCACGTGTCAACATGTGAATGGTGCAAAGTCGCACCTGGATGGGGCACGAGGAGCGACTTTGCACAAGTTAAGCTTGTGTGGGGCGCGTCTTTGCACATGAGTCGCGCCTACTGAGGGTGCGACTGACTGATATAGATTCGTAAATTGATTTTAAACTTCTATTTTTCATAATATTTATTTTAATAATAATATATTAAATTTTTTGCCGATGGAGGATAGTTCAAGTTGATGCTAATTAATTTTTTTGTTTTTTTAACTTGTATTACTTTCAAGTTTGTATAGTTTCAAGTTATCTAGTTGCTAGTATACCAATTGTTGGAGACCATGCATGCCTCATTATTTGCTTGACAAAACATCTCATGTTATTGTTAACATATTTTAATTTTTGTAAATTTTCAGGTTATATAGACAATGCAAACTTTAAATTACTTTGCCAAACAAAATAGAAGCTATTGCATGGAAGAATTAAAGGTGGATTGATGGCTATAACGAAGACATGAAAGTGTACTTGAAGTTGAAGATATATACTTAGTATTGGAGACATTTTGCCCATTTAATTAGAATACGTTTTTAAGTTTTATGTGTAAAAAGATATTTAATGAAATCTTTGGGATGAATGACATGCAAAGATCTTTGTGAATTTCATGTTTGCTATTGATGAAAATAGCCATACATTCCATGTAAGTTTTAGATGCATGAGATGTACCATAGTCCCCTGCAATAGAAGATTACAATGCAGATGTACCATTGCTGGAAAGTTAAAATAGAATATGTTGCCATTGAAGATGTAAATGTAGTTTTACAATGCCTAAGTATATATGACTATGTCGATTAGTATTCTGCTGGAACTAAACTGTTTCCTTCGATTTATTTTTGGCTTTGTGTTGCGATTATGGAAAGTATACCGTTCGTTTCAAGTAATAAAGTGAAAGTAAAGTATCATCCTTCAAGGATTAAAGCACCAAGTATTATTATAAATATTCCCTTTAATTTGGAAAACTCAGTTTGGATTAGATTTTTAATTAAAATAAAAGTAATTAAAAATAATTGCAGTTAAAATCAAGAACATTCAAGAATAATCAAGAACGCAAAGAGAAATATGAATAAAGATTGTAATGTGAAACTGTAGCCAGGATACTAGGGGTGTTCGCGGTCTGGATTGGATCGGTTTTGAAAGCAAAAATCATCCGATCCAATCCAATCCAATTTTTTCGGTTTGGATTGGATCGGTTTTCGGTTTTTTGAAAATCTTAAGATTTATTTCATGATTATTGTGCAAATAACATCTTTTGTATATATTGGCTTTGTAAATTTTTTTTTTTTGAAATACAAAAGCATTAGTAAACTATAATATAATTTTTTTAATTTTGGCAATGAGATATGAAGCTCTACAAAGATAAAATTTTGTTGATGAGATATGACTAGATTTTTTCTTGGGTTTAGTTGATGGGTTAATGGGTCTTGGATTTAGAAATTTTTAGGCTATGATTAGGAAAATACCCCAAGTAGGTAAAGGAAAATTAATATATTGGATCGGTTTGGATTGGATCGGTTTTCATCAACCCATCCAAAAACCGATCCAATCCAATTAAAATTTGCGGTTTTTAATCGGTTTTCGATTTTTCGGTTTTCGGTTTATTCGGTTATCGGTTTTTCGGTTCGGTCACCGCGGTTTGAATCGGTTTGGATCGGTTAATGAACACCCCTACAGGATACACTTCACATTTGATCCTCCTCTATAATTCTTAATTAATTCTTATAATTAATTAACTTAATAGTTTAGACAATTCATCTTTCTCAAATCAATTAGTTAAACCCTAATGTCTTAGTGTGTTTAATCCTTTAACCCAATTAGAACCCTAGTGTCCTAGTAATCCCTTTTGAATTAAGCATTAAGTGGATGAATTACAAATTCTGCAATCCATACATGCCTATGTCTAGATCATGCACAGATTGTTATTTTACCCTTGTCAGAATTAAAATCCCAATATGCCTATTGTGAGCTCTAATCCTCAAATCCCTATAAAATTGATCAAATTTAATAAGGATATGGAAAAATTCACTCAAGGTAAAATAAAACTAATTGAATTAAATAATTATAAAAACAATTTAGAAAATATAAAGAATTCACATTGGATCCATGATCCTAACTACAAAGAGAAATTAGCCAGTCATGTCTGACTTAAACAAATTAAAATAATAGAAAGAATTCATAAGACGAAAAGAAAAAAAGATGAAGATGAAGAGAAAGAGTCAATTGTCTTCAATCTTCAAATTCTTCAGAATCCTGATCTCCAGCGTGAGCCTCCAAGAACTCTCTCAATTTCTTGATCTCTCACAACTCCTCAGCCAAAGATGAACTCTTCTAACGTTTTCAGTCCCTTTTTATAGACTTTGTCACTTTGGCCCAATTCTTGATCATATCTTCAGTTTAGAATCTCCTTCAGATACACTTTGATTCTTGATTTAAAACTGTCATGTGCTTCCCGCGCTTCTAGCGCGGATCTAGCGCTGATAGCGCGGGATTTATGGTTAGAGGTAGTGACTTCGCGCTATTAGCGCGAATCTCGCGCTAATAGTGACGATCTTCTGTGATGAAAATTGATTCTGTCATTGATAGCGCCAGAGACGCGCTAGTAGCGCGGTGAATTCACTTTTTGCATTCATCTGTCTTTCTGAATTGAGGTCATTTCTTGTACTTTTTCCTACAAAAATATAAGATATTCAGTGATAAGATACTTGAGTATGATTTATCAATTTATTAGCAATTGTAAGCCTTTTTACTCCAGATTAGATAAGATTCGTGTTCTTTTTTGCCTAAGAAAGTATATATGCCGGAGGCATATCACTTTGTTTGATAGTTAATTTTAGGAGGAAAAGGAAAATAAGGGGAGGATTTTATTAATCTCTTCCTTTGTTTGTAAATTTATAAAAATGGGGGAAGGGAACTGGGAATTTTTGCAAAATTCTCCAAAACTCTTCTCACCCTTAAAATTAAAGTCCCCCCACCCAATTTGGAGGGGGTTTGAAGGGGAAAAATATTAAAAATTACTTATCTATCTACCTTTACCATTAAAATGTGAAAACTACATAAACATTAATCATTTTTAAATGTGACACTATTAGAAAAGTCTCAAATACCAACAGAATTTATCGACGAAAAATATTTCGTCGAAAATAATGACAAAATTTTTGACGAAAATCACATTACGTAATTAGAGATGGAACAAGAATTTGTCATAATCACTGACATAAACTTTTGAGGGAAAACAATCCACTCAAAGTTATTGATAGAATCTAAATTCCGTCAAAACTTTCAACGAAAATATTTCGTCAAACTTTTCAACGAAAAACATTTCCATCAAAATTTTCAACAGAACATTTCCAGCAAAAATTTTGACGAAAAATATTTACGTAAAATTTTTTGACGAAAAATATTTCTGGAGAAAATTCTGACAGAAAATTTTTTCTCAAAATTCTTTACGGAAAATTTTTGTGAAGGAAAATTTTTGAATCAAAACTTTTGACAAAAAAATTTTTGACGAAAAATATTTGAATCAAAATTTTCAACGGAACACATTTCCATCGAAATTTTGTGAAGGAAAATATTTTTGTAAAAAATTTTGGTAAATAATTTTGATGGAATAAATTTTTCGCCAAAATTCTATACGGAATCTAAATTCCTTAGAAAGTTTTCGACGGAAACCTTTTCTTCGAAATTTTTGACAGAAAATCTTTTCATCAAAAGTTTCGACAAAAAGATTTCTATCTAAATTTTCAACGGAACACATTTCCATCAAAACTTTTAGACGGAAAATATTTTCGTAAAATTTTTGAAAAAAAATATTTCTGTAAAAAATTTTGACGGAAAAAATATTTCGTCAAAATTCTTTTTGAAATCTAAATTTGGTCGAAAGTTTCGACAGATATTTCCCTAAAAATAATTTACCAAAAAAATTTCCGTCAAAAATTTGGACGAAAAATAATTCATCAAAATTTTTGACGAAATTCTTTTTTTTCCGTTGAAAATATTTAAGAAATCATTTTCGTCTAAACTTTTGACGAAAATAAATTTAATCAAAAATTTTGTAAGAAAATTTATTTTTGTAAAAAATTCTGTCACCTTTCAACGAAAAGTCTTTCGACGAAAAAATAGATTTTTGATGGAATTTTTGTCGTTTGCAACGTAGAAATTTCGTCGAAAAATGATTTTTTTTATTGTGTAAAAGTACATAACTAATTTAGCTAGAAATTTTAAATTTAATTTTATTTGTAAAATATAATAATTATATTAATTTTTAAAAAAGTTAAAATGGTAAAAATATCTCATTACCCCTTATTTTTTTCTCGCTTATCATTTTTTTTATTTCCAAACAAGAAAAGGAAATACCTTCTAATTTTTTTCATTCCTTTCTTTCCCTCCCCTTTGATTCCTTTCTTTCCCTTCCCCTCTAAACTCCCTCCAAGTCAAGGGTTTAATAGTGGGATATCGCCTACCAATGAGTATCCATGGATTTTAAAATCATAAACAAAACTTTTCCCATCGTTAAATTTAGGACTTAATTTCCTAATATAGGGTGTAGTTTTATACGTTAAACAACGACACTGTTCCATTTTAGTTAAACTAACTTTTTTATAATGTACCAAAAAAAAAAAATTACTTAATATTTAAATTATAAAAATCTCTGACTTTCTTCTACCATGATTTCTATTATGTAATTTTTTCTCTTACAGTAAAATACTGTAGTTTTGAATAAAGTAATATAATTATAGCTTTATTATTTCTAAAGTGAATGTAGATAAGTTATCTATATTCGCTCCCAAAATGACGTCGTTTTTGATTGAAAAACTAAAAAATTATATTAAAAAGACTATTATAATCCTGAAATTAATTATAATTACAAAAATACCTTGATTTCTGCCTCAAAACGACGTCGTTTTGGACTCACTGTAGATAAGTTATCTACATTGACTGTAGAAAAAGCGAACCCTATAATTAAATATCTTTTAAAAGAATAAACACTAATATCATAATAAATATTATAATATTATATTATAGGTCAGAATGTTTTTATTAATTTTTATTGTTGATCTAGTTGGTATCTATAGTATCTGATTCATTAGTTATACGAGCCATATAAAAATATCTTCCTGCTAATGAGAATGGATGTAGTGGGTTAAAGATTTATGACCCCTCCCATAAATACTTTTTTTTTTTTGGAAACAAGAACCCCTCCCATAAATACTTAAATATGTTGGGACATCTATCTGCTCTGGTGGGAAATCAGTGTGTAACATCCCCTGAATTTTTTTAAGAAAAATAAACACTTGCCAATTGATATATCATACTTTTTTAATCCGGGAAACATTGGAACTAATAACATACTATCCGATTTATTTGTATGCATCAAAGGAAACTTTTACTTCACGTTTAGAGGCGTTTGGTAGAGGAGAAATTTTTTTTTATTCGGAAATCTCAATTTTTAAAAATATGATTTTTATATTCAGTTTACGATAATATCTTAAAATTAAAAATTTAGAAAAATTCAGTTTCCCGAGAATCTCAAAAAATCTCGCGTACCAAACAGACCCTTAAGTTTATTCTTACACACGCGTACCCGAGCCAGGAATTCTTCTGCGATTAGTTCTTCATCAAAAAGTTGTACAGATTCTCCCAAAGAGGTTAGCTGTTCTACGCTTACTCCTCACTATACTGCAAGCAGAGTTCTGCATAGTAACAAGCTTGAAACTCTCAACACAACATAATAGCAGTGTTATCATAGTGACGTGATGCTATGCTGATAACTTCAGAGCAAGTAGGATTTTCCTTGGCCCTATCAATATATCTCTGAAATAATGCAGCTTTATGATATCACATAAAAGAGATGGTACAAAACTTTCACAAACTAAAACCATTCAACTTATGTGCACAGTACAATTATGAACCATCAGCTAACAATTTATAGTTAGTAGAGTAGAGTAGAGTAGCTGCACGCTCCAAGGTACTAAGCTAGCTCTGTTTGGTTTCTTCACATGATAACAAATGAAAGGGTATGGCTAGAATTAACATTTGGATTTTATTTTATTTTTTAATTTCTGATTTTGACATTTAAATTTATAATAGTTCATCTTATAAATATAGTTATTTTCTTTAAGAGTTTTATAACTCTCATTTTTTACATTGATATATGTCATGTATACATATATGCATGCATACGTACATAGACGAAGTTCGTCGGCCACCAACCCCAATTATCCCAATTAGTTTGAGATAAATATGGGCAAAAAAATTAATTTAATGCTTTTTAATAAATTAATTACATATTTATTACAGTTTTAGAAATAAGTACATATTTATAGCACAATGTGACTAGAGGTGGCAAAGTGAGCGGCCCGCCCCGCCCCGCCTCACCCCGCCATCAACCCGCCAAAAAATGAGTCAGTCCACCCCGCCTCGCTTTTGAAAGTGGGCTAAAAAATTGTTCCCGCCCCGCCCCGTTTGGCGGGTTGGGCGGGTTGGCCCGCCAGCCCGAGCCTATTTTACATTGACCCGCCTCGGCCCACCTATGTCTGCCATCAACCAGCCAAAAAATGAGTCCGCCCCGCTTTTGAGATGGGTTGAAAAACTCAGCTCGTCCCGCCCCGTTTGGCCGATAGGGCGGGTTGGCCTGTCGAGCCGAGCCCGTTTTGCCGGCTCTAAATATGACATCCAATTTGGGCGTCACTAAAGACGCCTAAATTGGGCGTCACTCAAGAGGCAATCACGCCTAATTTAGGCGTCACTCATCAGGTGTTGACACGTGTCATATATTTTTTCCAAAAAATAATAATTATTTAATCATAAAACTTCTGAAGGCCATAACTTTTAACTCGGGTATCCAAATCAGGTAATTCTTTTTTGATTATTTTCTTTATTAATACAGATTTTTCAAATTGATTTTTGAGTTTAAATCACAAATCAAATCTTTATTTTGTTTTCCTTATTAATAATAATTGTTATTTTTTTAATTTAAATCACACATCAAATCTTGATTTATTTTTTATATTAAATCACAAACACAGAACTCAGAGGCTTCTGAGTTTAAAAATATGACACGTGTCAACACCTGACACGTCACCAATGACGTCTAAATTGGATTTCAATCAAGAGGCAATCACGCCTAATTTAGGTAATTTTATTTTTGAAAAACATTTGTAAGCCATAATTAATTTCAGACCACAAATAATAACCCCCAGAAGCTTATAGCATTAATCATTAATTTCAAAAATAATATCCTTCTTCCTTAGAGATTTAGAATATTTATTTAATTATTTCCTTTATTTCTACAGATTATTTAAATTGATTTTTTAGTTTAAATCACAAATCAAATCTTTATTTTGTTTTCCTTATTAATAATAATTTTTATTTTTGTTTTTAATTTAAATCACAAACTAAATTTTGTTATAATTAAAAAAATTATTATAAAAAAATTTAAATCACAAATTTAAATTTTATTTATTTTTTATATTAAATCACAAATTCAGAACTCAGAGGCTTCTGGGTTTAACCGCTCTTATAATACGATTCTTGCAAATTTTAATTGTATTTGTGAGAAATAAAATATGTCAAATGAGATATCATTGTGTAGATCTCGAAAATTTATATTGAATCAAAAAAAGAATTACCACACGAGTCAAAAGTTATAACCTTCAGAAGTTTTATGATTAAATTTTTTTTTTTTGAAAAAAAATATGACACGTGTCAACACCTGATGAGTAACGCCTAAATTAGGCGTGATTGCCTCTTGAGTGACGCCCAATTTAGCTGTCTTTGGGCGTTATATTGTGCAATAAATATGTAATTATTTCCAAAACTGTAATAAATGCGTAATTAATTTATTAAAAAACATTAACTTTTTTTTTTGCCGATAAATATGTTGTTAATGTTGACATTGATTCTCATATTTGGATTGAAATTTGATTAGACTTGTAGTTATATATATATATATATATATATATATATATATATATATTATATATATATATATATATATATATATAGGGATTAATAACAATTATGTTACAGAAACAACATTCCTATCATGCAAGACTACCGACAAAATAAAATTTATCTCTTTTAATTTTTTTATTATTTTTTTACTTGTCGTTTTCTATCGTAGGAAAAAAAAATTGCTGCAACAGGATCAAACGAAAGTCCATATATATATATATATGGGGAGGGTTCTTTTGACTCCAGAGTAAGACTTTTAAGTCTTACTCCCCATCTCAGCCGTTGATGAACGGAAATCAACGGTTGTCATTTATGGTGTAATTAATAATTAATTAATTAATTTAATTTCTTAAACTATAACCGTTGGATGGACGGAAATCAACGGCTAGGATGAAGAGTAAGATTTATAAGTTTTACTCTGGAGTCAAATGATCTCTCCCCTATATATATATATATATATATATATATATATATATATATATATATATATATATATAGATCAGGACAAACAGTTGTGATTAAAAAGTTAATCTTGGTTAACATTTGTCAACGACATTAGTTGTGGGTGTTGTTTCCTATAACGATTGATAGTGAGGTTTTCCTTGATTCTCTGCCAATGGTTTATATATATGAGGCTAAAAAAATAAGACAATTGTATTGACAGTTTATATTAGTGATATCTCATGCAATCATAGTTGAAGGGATGTAAGATTAGACCTCACTTTCATTTGAAACATGAAAAAAGTTTGTATTTTAACGCTGAAATCATACATATATAAAGCAAAAGTCACATTGCTGTCGCTTTGATAAACTCTTGTGATAAAATCAAAATTTATATACGACGGATTATTACTTTCTATTATCTAATTATAACCAAATTGAAATATTATATGAGAATTCCGTAAAAATTGCACGCATTTTAAACAAATAATCTTGAGTATTCTAATTTAGATATTGGAGATATTGTATTCTTTTTTTTGTTTTTAATAATAATGCAAGTGCGACAAAAGAAGTACACCATTAATTAAATTTTTCATGACTGGTATTAATATCGGCGTTGGAATGTGAGGTACTAAAATTATATGACCAATAAGAGAGGAGTGCAGAAAAAGTACAATTAAGGTACTACGTGCTTTGATTTTGGCAACTAGAAACTTTCTTAGTATTGATTCATATGAAACGATTACTTCGAGTCTTCTATAGGAGTTTGTGCTGCATTGTAAGCATTTGTTTCGACATTGTTCCTTTGAAACAGTATCATATGTTTCAAAGATCCAAAGCACTAGCCAAGCATTTGGCACTTCTCTTTTTTGGGGTTAGGGATTTGACCCTGTGGGATTCGGTCCTAGTAATTATAACTACATAGGTCCTAAAATGGAACCGATCCCATGTGAGTTATTTTTCTTTCTTTCCTTTTTTTTTTGGAATACAACCCTTTTCTTTTTTATTAGTTTAATTTGAACATGTGAAGATGTGAGTGAACCAAGGCCTGACTTCGGAAAAGAAGGGAAGACTTCCCTTTTCTTATTATTATTGGTTATAAAATTAAAAAGTTGTAGAATCCAAAATCAGAAAGAATAGGTGAATATCAATAGAGAATTAGTGATGGTGAATAATTTTTTTTTCTAAAAACAATTAACCAAAAATGTTTTTTAACAAAGAAATCTTTAATGCCTAAGCACAAAGACTCATATATATATATATATATATATATATATATATATATATATATATATATAGGATTTTATAAGAGTTATATTGTAGGAAAAGTGATTGTGTAATGTTGTAGAAATTCATTTTGCGTGTCTTAATTTTATTTTATTTTTGCTTTAAAAAGTGTGGATCCCACAAAATGTTGTGTGTAGAAATTTTTTTGGAGTCGTGTGACATGATAGATACAAATCCCATATATATATATATATATATATATATATATATATATATATATATATATGGGACAAGATCCGTTTACAAATTTTTTTTGCAATTACACTAATTTTTTTTGCAATTATGACATTATCAATGCCCTGTCTCCCTTTGATAAAGCTGCAATTTTACTTAAGATCTCGATTTTAACAACATTGCCCAAAACAACATAGTTATGGGGTGATATGACATAATTTTATGTCATGTGGCATCATAAAAGATAAACTCATATATAAATTTATAAGTGATATAATAACAGAATAATATTTCTGCAGTTACTATAGATAAGTTATCTACATTTACTCACAAAATAATGTCATTTTGGGATTGAAAAATTAAATAAATATAATTATAAAGACTATAATAACCCTGAAATAAATTAAAATTGCAAAATTATCATGATTTTCATCCCAAAACGACGTCATGTTAGGATTACTGCAGATAACTTATCTGCAGTAAGTGCAGAAAAAGCGAACCCTATAATAATGATAAATTTTTCTTTAAATTTTAACCGTTGCTCTACTTAACATAATAGTTCGAATTTATTGATCACATGAACTGTGTTAGATACAAATGAGATTAAGAATTACGGATGCAAAATAATCTTTCCCACCATATAAATTCAATTAGCTTAAATAACTCATGCGAGCAAAATATTATATACGCGAAAATGTTACTTTTTAAAATCATGACTGGTGCGATTTCAGCCAGTGCACTGGTCGTATAAGTAATAAAGTGATAACATTAAGTTGTCGATCCTACGATGACTGATGACCAAGCAATAATTTATCTATTTAACTAAAGTTGGATCGATCATGAAAGGAGTTTCTTGAGAATATTGTAATTAAATTAAAAATAAAATTTTAAACTTATTTTTAGTTTTCAATATTTTAGAAAATAAATTCAGAATTAATAAAGCTAGAAATTAATTTTAAGTTTTTAATAAAAAGACGTAGCTAGGACTCGACTTTCCCAATGGTTTCCTAACGAATCTACATATTCTTATGATTATATCCAAGATCAAGTTATTAACAGTTCTTTCTATATTTGATCAAATTCCAATTCCTTGGTAATCTAATCTTTTATTTCACTCCAAAGCCTAATCTCTTAGTACTTTTTCATAAAATAAACATTAACGCAATAGCCTACAGTTATAGAATTCATAAGTCTATCCTAGATGATACAAATTCCAGCAATCAATCAATCGGAATCGATACACCAATATCTCTATTGTCATGCACGACTCTAATGTTCATTCAAGATTGGCCAGATCATAAACAAGACTAGGAATTTTAAACAGATTAATTGCATAACTAAAATCAAAAATATAAATCGTAAGAGAAGCAAATAGCGTTTAAGAACCCATTGATTTCGTCTCGCCCTAACTACTTAAAGAAAATGCCTGACATAGTCAGGAAAACAAGAACAATAGATGAAAAGAAACTAAAATTCATAAATGAAATAAAACCCAGTCTCCATGTGAAGCTTTGACTGTTCCTCCGCTCCTCTGCCTTCTTTTCTTCGCGTCTCCTGAATTAATTTTCAAAGCCTTCTTCGTGTTGTATTTAAAGAATTAAATGGGCTTTAATTTTGGACCAACTTGCTGAGGAGCTCGTTGAAGCGAGCTGCTCAGCGAGACAATTTCTTCTCCTCGCTCACTTGCTCGCTGAAGCGAGCAGTGGAGCGAGCTTGATTGTGCTGCTGGTTTACTTGCTCGCTGAAGCGAGCAGTCGAGCGAGTGTGACCAAATAATTTATATTTATTTATTTCCTTATTTTCGCTTGATATTCATCAGATTGCAACTGTCTTCTCATATTTATCAGGTTAGTAATTTGTTATTCTAGTATGAAACAACCTGAAACAACAACAAGGTTAGGATCTTATCTATTCGTTGACAATTTACTATCTTTTATTATTTTATGAATTAACACTATATTTTTAATTATTTTAATTATTATTTGAACTATATTTAACAATAAAATATAATGTCTTTGAACACTTATCAATGACCATAATGCAACTTTGAAAAATAAGATAAAATGAGTAGGGGTAGTTTCAATTCTAAAGACAAATAAACTAGTCAATTTACTGAAAATTTATAATAAAATTATTATTCGTTTATTAGTAAAAGATTCTTAAATCTAAACTTTGTCATGAGTTATGATGAGTGAAAGGTTAATAAGATAAATACGGCTTGATTGTTTAAAAGGAAAATTCTCAATTTTTTTTTTTTTTTTTTTTATAACAAAATTCTCAAATTTTATTCTCTCAATTAGAGGGAGATTATTCCACGTCTCCCACTTTGCCATACTTCAACTTACATGAAACAATTTGTTGTTTCTTCTTGACTTTGGGAGTTTCTTCCAATTGGGTTTTATGGATTAAACATTTGTTTTGTTATGTTATGTTGTTGTTGTTTTTTTTTGAAAATATTTCATCGATTCATCATTATGCAACTAGTTCGATTCGGGACGGTTCAGGATTGAGACTTTAAACCCTTCCCAAAAGTGGTACTGGAAAAGATTTATGTTGTGTTTTGATACTAGTTCTTTTTTTTTTAAGAAAGCTTAATAACAAAAAAAATTATGTTATGTAATTAACTAATTAAGCCCAAACTTTTCATTTTCTTCTCAAATAGCATAGACCAAACATTGTTTTTTAGTTTATTAAAGAACTTAATATTTTCAGAACAAAAAAATTTCTGTACTTGGGCAGCATAACTTTTCTGATGTCGATACTTACGTCACTCTCTATTAAATATTTTCTCATCTTTGGTCTTGTTCGCAAGAAACCTAATATCTTTGTCGATGCGTATGGCTTATGCACAGATCGTGAAGAACACTATTCGTTTTCTTTTGGAAAATCACCAGAAAACATTAAATAGAATATTTATCCCAACTAGGAAAAAGAATCTTTTTTAAAAATACCACTTTGTTCTTTCATTCTTTATATTTTTATGAGCAATTTCTTATATGAAATTCTCTCTTTATTTTTTCTTACAACGCTAAATCCGGATTAGAAATAATTCAAGTATTTTGGAGCCATCAGCCAATAATTCTAACAGTTTTATTTTTAATAATTATCTTCAATAATACTTGAAAAGATAGGGACAAGGAGAAGGATTCAAAAACAATAATCTATGAAATCCTCTAGGATTTCTCTCACACTACGAGCACTCAGAATTTTTCCTCCAGCAATCGTTAGAAAAATAAAATAAAAATAAATCCTTAACAATGTATATTTTGTGTTGTACCGATATTGACACCAACACCGACACGGGATACGAGACATGACCGACACGATATGCTGACACGTTAGTTCTAAAAAATTTAAGAATTTGACACGGTAGAAAATGTTTTAATATTAAATAATATTTTTAGTATATATAATATATTTTACATTTAATACCTATAACAACTCATAATAAGTCATATAATCAATTAAATATTCAAATTTCATAATATAAATATAAAGAAAAAAGAATTTTTTATGTTTTGTTAATTTTTTCGGTCAAATTTTATACAGAAAACACTTTATTTATAAATTAATTTTTTATGTTTAATTGAAAAAATAAAATAAAATTTGGATCTAAAAACAAAAAATATCAAAAAACATTAATCGCATGTCAAACACGTATGGGTGACACGCATTTTTCCTAGACAAAAGCGTGTCCATACATCAGTGTGTATATCCATGGGTGATCCAAAAAAATGACAAGACCCATTTATAACATTGGCAGCATTCTGGACTGGGCCTGTTCAGACCCAGGAAGTGTCGTTGACCCAAAAACATTGTTGGCAGGAATTGGCCATGGGCCTGTGTGCATGTCAAGGAAAGGCTAGCTTTTATTCAGAAAAATAGTAGCTATTTTTATAACATGTTTGACATTTCTCTTTTTTAAGTTAAAAGCATTTTTAAGTTAAAGTTGAAAAAAAAAAAAGCGTTTTAAAAATAAGTTATAAGCTGCTTGATGATTATATAAAAATTTTAGCTTAAAAGTTATTCGTTTCCAAAAAAAACATACACTTAAAAAAATTGATACAAATAAAAAAAAAATTCCCCCTAAGAGCTTTTAGCTTTTGACTTTTTTTTTATTAAAAAATAAAAATCTTTTTATTATAAGAATTTTTGTAAAAATCTATTTGACTTAACTTTTACTTATAAAGAGAAGCTAAAAAGAAAAATATCAAACAGGCACTTATTTGCATGAAAAAGGCCAAACCTAACAAAAATAGAAAAACTAAACGGACAAAATACGAGATTAAAGTAAACAGATGAAGCGACTCCATGGGTATTATAAGATGTATAGTCTCTTAAAATAATTGTTGTATTCCCCAACCAATATGCACAACTTGTGCATATTGGTTGAATTATTCAATCTTCAGAGAATCAAGCCAAAAGTCTAGTCAATAAATGTGATCGTCTAGCATCAACACCATGAGTAATGAACATGAAAATTAACTCAAGGTCATCTCTTTCTGGGACCAAGCCAATTCTAATCCCTTTGATACGGACTACAATCTCCCAAAAACTACTAATTATCTTACAAGACAATCACATATATCCCAACGAAAAAAGCAAGCTAATTTTTTGTTTGAAAAACTCATACTTAAAAACTTTTTAAAAGAACATTTTTAAATAAATAATTTTTTTTTTTCAAAAAAAAAAAAAAAATCGTTACGGAATATTTACTTAACACGAAGAAACTCATGCCTTTGCGTTTGGATATTTCTTCTGTCACTCAAAATCCTTTTTTGGCCATACTTAAATCCAAAACAAAACTTTTTACCAAAAAAAAAAATCCAAAACAAAAAAGATACTGACTGTGACTGCTACTCAACATTGTGATTACAATTTGGTGAAAATATATGGAAGAGCTTCTGGTTAGTATTTTAGATGTTGATTTCAAATGAGGCAATAATAGCACTCGTTAATAATATAAACTGCACAAACAGCTGCCTCATGATCTGTGTGTATATGGAAATGGATACGGCAAGATTGTCTCCATTGTTTGAACCATCAAATGTGTGAAATTCCTCCAATCATTATCATCACCATAAACTACTAAAAATATTAACAAAATTGACCTGCTACGTAGTTACCTACATTTGAAATAAAGGACTATGTTTTAAAAGTATGTTGCATATACCAATAAAAATCACGTGCGTCCAGTGAATGCAAGAAATTATATTTTTCTTATTGATATTTGTAATGTATATGACAAAGAACCTCCCAAAAACAAAAACAAAAAATGTAACAGGCAATGAATCAATCACCCAAGAAAAACGACAATAGGTAACATCAAAAAAATTACTAGGATAGGCCGTATACATTCTAGTAAAGCAGCTAAAGAGTAAATACAAGAAAAACAACAGAATCCAGGAAACGGAGAAAGCAAATGTGCAGCAGAATCCAGAGTCCATATATGGTCACATCCAAGGTTGTACTTTGGCTGTGAAATTCTTATCTAACAAAGCTCATTTGTAGGTTCCCATACCTACACCTGTCTCACCACCACCACCATATGGTTGGAACTTTTCCCTGGCACTTGAGTAGTTGACATAGAAGAATTCAGAAACTATGAGTGTGAAGAAAATGAAAGCAGCACCAGCACCAAAAACTCCCTTCCTAACTGTCTCGCAAGAAGGTGGATTCTCCACAAAGAGGGTCCTGTACTTGGTGTGATATGCATTTTCCACTGATCCAGCCAACAAGCACACCTCAGCTATGAAGAAGAATACCCTGCAAGAAAGAGTTGCAAAACAAGTCCTATAAGGATACAAAATAAGCAATAAATATTCGGTTTAGTTACTTGTATGGAAATTCTTTATGTCATTATTGCTGATTCAAGTGAAGAGTTATAATATACCAGCAGATTATGAAAAAGATAACTGCACATGCCCTTGAGCCTCCGGGGCTTAGAGGCTTTCCGCAACAGAAGCATCGACTTGCCACCATTATGAGGACTTGACTAACCATGAGGAACAGAAATGAACCAACACCAAAGCCAGTTGCTATGTCCGAGTCATATACACAGTAATTATAATTCACATCCCTGTCCTGAACAATCCTGGCCTGCATATAGATATTTTGTTAAGTAGGAGGTAAGAACTCAATTTATTGCATCCTAAGCATAAAAAAGTCACTTTAGCATTGAGGGATTCAGATAATTTACAAGAGATTATATGTTCAAATCTCAAAGGAGAAAAAAAAGCCACTTTATTTCTTCAACCTTAAGAATTATGATTATAGATCTCCTAAATCTAATCACAGGATTACCATCACATCTTCACAAGCAATTAGTGCTAAATTTTAAAAAAAAAAAAACTAGATAAGTCATTTGTTTGGTAAATACTAAAAATTCTTCACTTGAACTGAGTTAATCAACCAGGATTGAAAAAACTTTGACTACAACCACATAACACGCAAGGACATATCTGAAGCATAAGGGCACCTCTGAAGTAAATTAGTAAACAGATTAACAAGTTCTCCTGGTAGAATTTCGTTGACAGAATTATGAATTGAACTATTTGCCGAATTTGATATATGTTCAAATAAAAAAGGTTTAAAGCAATCTTAAGGCCTGCTCATCTCATCTGAATCTCACACAGACAGAAAGCCAAAGAAAAAAAAGGAGAGATCTAACATTTCAAATCACAGAGCATTTCTTCTTGTAATAAACAGGACATTTACATGTAAACACAGATCTGGAGTTCTATTTTGCAAATATAGCCAAAGAAATCACAATCCTATTATTTTTAATGATGAACTTCATGACCCAGGTGAGAAAAATTCAAGATTTGGAATTTCTTGGAATGCAAACCGCCAAGGAACAAACAAAGACACATAAAAACAAAAATATTGCAGATATGTAAAGTTGATTCAAATCACAACGAGTTTAATAGAAAGAACACATTTTTTAACAATAAACGGATTTGGGTATGCCCACACCAGAAGAAATTGGGAGTTCAGCAAAGAAACAGAGGGCGAGGTTCTTTGAAGCCTTTATGCTAACACATGATAAACCCAACATTAAATTCCCAAGCTTTAATTCACACAATGAAAAACAGAAGGTTAAAGATTCAAGCTTTACCCACATTTTCTCATTTTATCAGCAATCAATGAAAAAAAAGAAGAAGATACATGCTCATATCTCCTGCAATGATTGTATGATTCTTCTCAAACCCATAACTAAAAACATAATTGAAATCACACCCAGATTCTTATTTTGGATATAGAGAAGAAAAGTGAGATGATGATAGTGATGTGAATACTCACAGTGCTTCTTCTCTGCTCAGCAGCCACGGCAAGTCCAAAAGCAATCAAGTCAAGAACGAAGACAGTGACGAGTAACAGCTTGGAAGCCATGAATGTGGTTGGAAACTAAGAAGAGAATGTAATTGGATCTGCTCTCTCTCTCTCTCTCTCTCTCTCTCTCTCTCTCTGTGTGTGTGTGTGAAAGAATGCTCTGTGTTGTATTCTGTTGTGTCCCTTCACTGTTCTTTGCAACTAAAAAAAAAAAGAAAAAGCAAGCTGGATCCCTGAGTATGCAAGTTAAGCACTAGTAAATTACCAAACAAGACAAAAAAAATGATATTTATATGTTCAAGTTGAAAAAAATAAAAATAAAATGAAAAAGACATGGCACCAGTTTACTTACCTAACCTTTGGGATTACTTACCTAACACAGAGATTACTTACCTGCTAACACAGAGATTACTTACCTAACCTTTGGGATTTAAACAACTAGAATGATAAGCCCCACACCATTATTGTATAGTGTAAGGTGATACATTTTAATTTTAACAAGGCATCTTGTACCTTACTTCTTTATCCATATGCTCGTAATTAGAATATGTGAAAGAATTAAAAAATGAATATAAAAAAAAAGTAGAATAAATTATTATTATTATTATTATTTTGATTTATATATAGAGGTAAATCAAGATGGATTTGGATTTTTTTTTCATGATTTAATTTGAAGATCAAATTGAATTTTAATTATAAATTTTCTAAATAAGATGTTTGTAAGCTTTGTAATTTTCAAAATTCCCTTTAAGTGAAAGGATATTGTAATAATTAATTAGTGTTACTATTAATGTTATTATCAATTAATTTCACCGTTACATTGATTATTTTGATCCAACAGTTATATTTATTTTCATCTTTGTATAGTTACGATTCTCCATATTCAATGTGAAAACATATGAAAAATCATAATCATATAAAGGTAAAAATAAATATAAAATATTAAAGATGGAGAATCATAATCATACAAAGATAGAAATAAATATAACCGTTATATTAAAATAATAATCTAACAGTGAAATTGATTAGTAATAATATTGATAATAATACTAATTAATTGTTACAATATTTGTTTATAGTGATTGCTAGATTAGAATCTAATAAATTAGATGAAAATGGCGTATTTGGGGGATGTTAATGTCCTTGATTTATGTATCAAAAAAAAGAAAAATATCCTTGATTTGGGTTAGGTGGGAAGTCGGTGAGATAGATGAATAAAGTTGTTAGAAGAATTGAAGAAGGGGTAGTATGGTAATATAGCGAGCAGGTGACAGTGACGGGGTAGTTGTCGGTGATGGATTTACGTAAAGGTGAAGGATCGAAGGACTTGCATCAGAATCAGATGCTTCCGCAACACAAAGTTAATCAGCTTTTTTTTTTTTTTTTTTTTATTGTTCCAATTACTTCGAAATTCGAATAGAAGACTCAGATTAGACCACACGACACGACCAAGAATCTATTTTCAGGAAGAATACAGCGATTAATATTTTTTTAACATATTTTCTATTATTAGATAAAATGTTGGCTCTATTATATTCTTTTAGCATATTCTATATTTTTTTCTTACTTTAATATTATTTGATCAGAATATCATGGGTAGAGAAAAAAAAATTTTAATCCAATGATATTAAAAATAAGTAGGTAATGTGGTAAAAAAAAAGAAAAAAGTTTAAAATCCTCCGGTGCTATCACATTGAATCATTTATACCCTTATATATTTTTTTTTTTTTGATAACAATATATTTTTTTAATGAGATAAGTTATACTTATAATCATTTTTTCTACAACCTCTTACAACCATATCTTAACACCGTTGATTTCCGTCAATCAACGGTTATCATTTATTGTGAATTAATAATTAATTAATGCGTTTAATTTGCGAAAATCATAACCGTTGATTGGTGGAAATCAACGGTGTTAAGATATGGTTGTAAGATGTTGTACAAAAAAAAAGATTGTAATTATAATCTTCCTCTTTTTTAATTACTTAATCTCCCGTGATTTTTTCTATCCACCTCTTATTTAATATTGTTAGAAACTTGACTAAATATACCTACTTTATTCTTCTTAGATGAAGAAAATAAAGTGATAAAAAGAAAAAAAAATAAGATCAAGTATTATGTAAATTTTGAATATTTAATAAAAGACTAAAAGAAAAAAAGATCAAATGTGAGTAAATAAAAAAATAGAATAAGGACAAAAAATAAATAAATAAGATCAAATATATTAAAAATCACAACAGTAACAGAAAATAATTGAAATGAAAATAATATACCGAATACAAAAAATAAAAGAAAAAATAAGTTAAAAATACAATAAAAAAATCACAGTTACGAATTTTCAATATATTTGATTTTTTATTTTTATTTTATTTTTATCTTTGATCTATTTTATTCTTTTTATTTAGATATGTTTTGTCTTTTTTATATCTCTATTTTATTCTATCTTTTTTTTTTTAATTTTTTTTAGGAAAATCTTTAATAGATGGGGTGGCACAAGACTAAAAAAGAAGAAAAATAAAATCAGAATAAAATAGACCAAAAAATTAAAAAAAAATAGAAATAGAAAAAAGATGAAATATATCTAAATAAAAAAGAATGAAATAGTTCAAGGACAAAAAAGAAAAAAGTAAAAGAAGAAAAAAATCAAATATATTGTAATTTCGTAATTGTAAATTTTTTTTTTCAAATTTTTTTCTTTTTTTAATCTTAATTTTTCTTCTATTTTTCGTCTTCAGTATATTTTTGTTCATTTGGACAAATTTTATTTTAGTTTTTCTGTCACTGTTGTGATTTTTAACATATTTGACCTTATTTTTTCTTCTCTTTTTTATTTAGACACATTTAATTTTTTTTCCTTTTTTTTATTGTATTAAGTGTTCTAAGTTTTCATAACATTTGGTCTTCTATAAAAAAATATATATATTCTTAAAAACAATATCTTTACTATACTTTTTTTTGTAGATACGTGATTTTATATTTATTTAAATTTTTTATATTTTTAAAATTCATAAAATATTTATTTTTAAATTTCATATTGTTTACTAAAAACAAATTCATATTAAAATTTGTTCTTCCATTTTAAATCTAAATATCTTATGATATAAGAATAATTACTTTTAATTTTTTTTTTACATTAGTTTTTTAAATTTCATTTACATATGTTCTCAAATAAAATTTTATAAACTTATTTTTATACATTAAAATTGGTTCATTTAATCAAGTATCAATTGTTGCATTCTTATATATTAAATTAAACTACATTATCTTAAGAGTGTTTATAATACCCCTAACCTGTAAATAATTGAATTGTGAATTGATTAATGAATTAATCATGATAATTGTGGTGTATTTAGGTTGAGAATCTAATTAGGTAAAAATAAAGCAATTTTGGAAAAGTGCAAATAATGTGAGTTTTGGGATATAATTACTAGTAGCAAAAGTTGCTCGAAACTTGAAAATAATTGAATGAAGCATTATGAAATAATTTTAGTGAGAGTCTAGAATCAAGTTAGATGAATTAAGTTGATGAAAGGACATAACTGAAATTACGCTTAAAGTTAGATGAATTAAAGTAAACAAGATAATTAGTTAAAAATATCTAAAGTGAAGTCATTTTACTCATCTTCTGCATCGTTCTTTTCCTCTGGTTGTGGCCACTATTGACTTCAAGCTTGGATTTCTATCTTGTTAAATAGTCATCCAATCATAGAACCTTGAACATGAAATGTGTTGAGAATCACTAGATAAAGATAACCTATAATTCACAAAGTATTGAAAGTGAGTGTGTAGAGAGAAAAATGGAAGGGGAGGTGCCGATTTTCAAGAGTTTTTGAGCAAAGGAGATTGACTTGATCTCATCCAGGGATTGGAGAATACTCCTAGAGGCTTTGTGAAGTCATTTGAGGTAAGAAAATCTATATTCCTCTAAGTTTTCATAATGGGTAACGTTTTGTTGTCATTGTGAATATTTTCATGGATGACAGTGTTAGGATGATGTGTAGCCTGGGTTCCTTTGGAAAAGTATGCTTAGGGACTAAAATAATCGGTAGAAATGTTATCAAATCCTCCTTTGGACAATGGTTGGGTTTTTTTTCAAAAATCACAAGGGTTTTATTGTGATTTATTGCAATGCAAGTAATTGGCTATTTATGATTGATATTGCTAGTTGTCATTGAATTCTAGGAGAGATTCAAGTGATGAAAAAAAGAGCAAGCAACTATTGGATCATGCAATAGAGATTTACACTTGAATTTTCATTGAATCAAGCTTAGGTGTTGCTTATAGTTGGTGGCGGAATACTTTGGATTTTGGTTGGAAAGCTACTGCAGGTAAATTTTCGGACCTCGAGATTTATCTTGTGCTTGTTCCACCATACCATGAAGTAGTGGTTTATGTGGTATATGTAATTGCATATATTTGATATGATGCATTGGATGTATATGTATGCTATGTGATTACACTTGGTATGTATCAAGGGTGTTTCCTTATTGCGGTATGAGCATTCCTGCGAAGGTGTGTTGACCTGAGAAATGTCTTGGATGAGCATTATTTGCATAACATGGATATGTATATGTTGCATCATATGATTTATTGCTTTTATGCTGAAGTGAACTTGGGGGTGGAGAAATCTCCAAGGACCCCTAGTTTACTGAGATATATATGTATATCTCATCCCGCGTTATGAGAATTTTAAGTGCAGGTACTGACGGTGCAAGAGCATCACAGGGTATGAGACCAGGCTAGAGTGCCATGACATTGTATGCTTGTAAGATTTATTTTGACGTATAGATTTGTGTCTCACATGATGTGTTATATTTGGGAGCATATGGGATTTCTATGCCTCTTTTGATTATGCCTACGTATATATATTAGAGACACATATATAGGTTGTTAACTTAAGTATTATTTTGCCAAATAATATATGATGTATTTATATTCATTTGGAAGACTTGTATATGGATTTACATATGTATATTTACATGACATGTAATGGACCTGATGTTATTTCCATTTGTTATAACTTGAAATATATGTTAACGGATGTAAGTGCACCTAGGTTTGTTGGGTCTTTGGTTGACATTCCATGTCTATCAGGATGTGTAACACCCCGTGTATACCCAGTTTGTTATCATGTCATCGTATTAAGCGTTGCTTAATTAAAATGCGGAATTAACTTTTTCTTTTCAATTATGACATCATTATTAATTACCAAATTGATTACTTAATCCTTTTTCAAAACATTGCCTGTATGTAGATTGCAATAAAAACTATATACAGTGAATAACCTCATATATATATATATATATAAGTGAGTATCTAAGTCATAGAACTACAACACGTAGTCCGGACCATAATCCTGATACAATTATGCAACTCGAATCTAAATCAACATAGTCAAATCAATGTGGCATGGACAACCCTCATGCTCATCAAATAAAGCAACAAAGCTCAACAGAGTCTCAAATCATAAAACAATATAAAGGCAATAAAACAACATAACAACCACGCATATCAGCACAACATCAAATATCTCAACTCAGCTCCGGCCTCCTGCCGCCCGAGGTCTCAACCCTCGAGTTACCTGAACCTGAAAATGTGCTCTAAACATGGGGTGAGATCTTTAAACAGAAATCTCAGTAAGGCAAGGGGTCCTCAAGGATTTCTCCACCCCAAGCTTAATTACATGTGCAATATAAGTTCAAAAGCAGTTTACAGTATAAGTTCCAAAATCAGTGCAATGCAGCAGAATAATCATGTCATGTGTGTCAAAATATCCTACTGGCCAAAGAAAATGCAGGAATTACTTATGTCTATAACCTACAATCAGTGCAAGACGCCATTTGCACACACCCACAGAATCACCCTATTGTATGTCCCCTACATACTCAGGCTTACCGTCTAGGTGGAACAACACATGCATATCATAAGGCACTTGCACAAAAAGCTCAACAGCATTTCAAATATCAAAACATGAAAACACATCATGCATATAAACCATTCCCCCATAGGCTATGTGGAACCAACAATGGCTAAACTGAGAACACGAAAGCTTACCTCGCAAGCTAACTATCCAACTCAAGAGTCCAACCACGTCCAAGGTCCACAACAGCACTCTCACAGTCTGTTTATACTAGCAATCACATCAATATTCATATTCTAATAGTTCAAGACATAACGACGTTTTCCTTTTACGTTTCATGCCATTAGGCTTCTCACAAAGCCCTAAGCCCTTAATCCCATTGATTCTGACTTAGAATATTTATTACAGAGGTTCAACTAACCAATCTAGGATCCATAAACCCCAAATACAGTTCTGTATAAACAGAACAGTCACTGTCTCGAAATTCCCGGAATATCCGGATATTTGTAGGGGTCATATCCGGATATCCACATCCGGATATCATATTCGGATATCTCCAACCCCATATCCGGATATTCCACGAGAGAATGCAGTTCTGCATTTTCGCGAAGATATCACTCAAAGGTTCCACTTTTAATGATTCCAGAAGCTTAAATATGCATTTCTAGGTGTGTTTAACCTTACCCACCCTTAAGTTATTAACTTTAGCTTGTTACATGCATCAAGGTCCATTCTTTCCAAAAAAAACTCAAGGCAAAGGTGACGGTGCTTACCACCAAGGCCACGAAAATAGTGATCAAGCAAGGTCTTTTCTCTCCAAAGGTAGCTTCTTGGAGTTCAAAATGCTAAGACAAAGGCTCCCTCAACCCACACCAAGAAGTCAGCACCTCAAGCACACATAAAACAGCACCTCCAACACAGAAATGGCTGACATTCACCCTCACAAGTCACTCTACCAAGTGTTTACAAAGATTAAGAGGAAGAATCAAGCAAAAGGTGACAACTTGGTGATTTTTCAAAGGAAGGAAGGCAAGAGTGGGGAAGAGGCTGATCATCAGCTCCAAGGACTCACGTAGCAGCTCAATATGGCCTAGGGTTTAGAGCCCACATAGTATTTATAGCCCACTTAAGTGTAATCGCACAGTATTAGCATTAATAGCTACGCTTATCACTTTAATCCCAAACTTAGGATTCTTAACCTAGCCATTTTTCTAAGATTTTTCATATTTTTATTTTATTTTTCGCAGCACTTTGCCGGTACGCGCTTTTACGTAGCCGGTATCAGTTCTGCCACCAATTCTCATTATTTTGACTTGAAACTTGTTATAATAGTCCAATATATTATTCTAGTAATATATATATATATATATATATATATATATATATATACACACACTTTTCACAATTTTCTGGGATACTTCATCGGTACGCATTTATACTGAAGAGCAGAACCGGCATCTGCACTTTTCGTCAAAAAATTGACTTTCAGCATTATTAATTACTTACCATAATTATTTAAGTCTTCTCATAATTATTAAGGCTAATTATGAAATTATCACATTAATCTCCTAATTAATTAATTAAGTTCCTAAATTAACGGTGCGAGTTCTTAAATGTTGTATGAACCCACAGAGGGTATTTATATGGTTTTGAATGCTGTCAAAACAGGGCGTTTTAGCTTCTGTCCAGTGAGTATTCAAATACTTCCCAAGCAGTAGCCAAAAATCAGCCATTGTCTTGAAAGTATTCGAATACTTTTCGGGTAGTATTTGAATACTTTGCGAAAAGTATTCGAAAACTTCCCTGGGTAGTGTTGTTGTTTGCTATGTTCGAATTGGAAGTTAAGTTTTTGTGCCATGTTGTTTATGGGGACTTCATGGTAGAGTCTTAAGAGGCTTGTATGATATGTTTAAGCTATATTTGATATTCCGCATTGTGTTTGGTTATAATTACAGTTTTGGGTTTACTTTTTATATGGTATGAATTTTAATCAGAAATGGAAAATGTGTAAAAAGGAAAAAGTTTAGTCGTACTTTAAATTAACTTATGTGATTATAACTGCGCTTAATATCATACGAGATGTTAACACACCGGTCGGGTAATAGGGTGTTACGGTGATTTAACCTTTTAGTTTATTTTTCATAAAGATTGATACATGTCATTCTTCATTTCTTTTCTTTTATATTTAAATTGCTTTGAATTAATTATAGCTTTTTATAATCTTAAAATTTTCTCTTTTAATTTATTTTTTATATTTTACCTGAATTAATTATATGCATATCCTTTATAATTTATCATTTTTATTTTAAATTTTTTTATTTATATATTTTTTACTTATATACTTATTTAATTAATGCATATTATACTTGCTAATTTTACTTTATAGTATTTACTAACATTCCTCTTCTTATATTTAAAATTTTTATTCATTTAGAAATTTTTATTCCAATTGATACTTTGAGTTCCTTTCTTTGCATTTAATTGTTAGTTGTTACTTGTCATCTCAAATTTACTATTTCAATTCCATTCATAAAAACTATTGTGGTTGATTCAACTTTGGTAGAGTAGTGAAAATAGTGCTTGATAGATCAATCCTCGCGAGAATGATACTTTACTCACATACTTTATTACTAGTACGACCGGTGCACTTTCCATGATCGCAACACTAAACACACCAATTTGAAATATGGAAAAAAAATTCTACCTTTTCGCTGCTTATCTTTTTCCCTCCCTTTCAATACAATATATATACTAGTGTTGTTCTGGATTTCATTTACTATCCAACTTCTTGAAGTGTTTAATGGTGGTTCTTTCAACTAATAAAATATAAGCTTAGTCAAAATTATTTATTTATTTATTTATTTAAGGATTCATAAATATGTTAATATTATTTTAACAAATATTAATAAAATACTTTTGACCGATTATGTGATTTCATGGTCAATTGTCGAAATGTCTCATTGACTTGAAGATTGATCTCATACTCAATTGTCAAAATGTCTTATCAACCGAAAGATTAGTCTCGTAGTCAAATGCCAAAATGCTTCGTCGACCTAAACATTTACTGTCTGACACTTCTCGTAGTTAGTTGCGAAAACATTTCATCAACCCAAACATTTACTATCAAACACTTCTCGTAGTTAGTTGCAAAACACTTCAACAATCGAAACATTTATTGCCTGACACTTCTCGTAGTTAGTTGTAGAAACGTTTCGTCAACCTAAACATTTATTGTCTAACACTTCTCATAGTTAGTTGCAAAAATGTTTTGTCAACCCAAATATTTACTATCAAACACTTCTGATAGCCAATTGCGGAAATGTTTCATCAATCCAAACAATTACTATCTAACTCTTCTTGTAGTTAGTTGCAAAAAATGTATCGTCAACCCAAACATTTACTATCTAACCCTTCTCGTGGTGGGAACATTTTTTCAACCTAAATATTTATTATCTAACACTTCTCGTAGTTAGTTATGGAAACATTTTGTCAGCCTAAACATCTGTAACCTAACACATTTTGTAAACAGTTGCAGAAACATTTTGTTTACTATCCAACTCCTCAGATTGGATGCTTATGTCTCATCCCATCAAGATGGACTCACATGTTATAGATATCTTATTCGACCAATATGGAGGTATATCTTCATGTATACATCTTCCACTTTTTACATTCTCTACTTTATTCACTTGTTGGCTTGAGTATTGTAGATTCGTTGTCATTATAGGTTCTCTTTTGTAAAAAGTCTCCATCAATTATCTTCAACCACTTTAGAAAGACACTTTCAAGTAATACTTCAACAACTCTAAATAACTTAGACTAAAAAGAAAAAAAGAGTTTTAACTCTCGAACCTCTTTTTTCAATTAATAAGATATGTAATTAATAAATTTATGGCTGACCATATTTAGATATGTAATTAATTAAATATAACAATAAGATAATAATATATAAAAGATTATTGACCAACGACATAATCTTATAGTCACCTATAGAAATGTTGTCTCATAAACTAAAACATTTACTATGTATGACTGCTTACGACTTATCCGCTCAATATGGACTAATGAGCACATATCTTCCTGTTACAGTTCTATCAGCTTAGCTAATCTTTCTCAAGTTCCTGGAAGTTTTATAACACGGCATGTATTTATCTGTTATGAGATTTAGCTATTATCTAATATGCTAGAAGGTTACCTTTATTATTTAAAGATAGTTTCGGTATTTGCAGATATAGAGATTGTGTATAAGAGGTGTTGTAGTTGTAAATATTTCATTCCTGTAATTTCTAATTCAATGGAGATTCATTACCATCTTTTCTCTCTATTGGATTCACTAGATTTTGATATGGTATCTGAGCTCTGAAGGGAGCTATGGTATCAAATTTTCTTGGTTGCTTCTTTCCGATCTAGTCCAGTCTTCTTTTTTCTTTGTAAACGAAGGTTCTTCAATGGCAAACCAACAAGCTTCCCTTCTGGATCATATAGTGAATCCTTTGAATCCTCTATATCTTCACGCAAGTGAAAATCCCTCTCGTTCTCATGACATCACTCTTTAATGGAAGGAATTATCACACCTGGCTCTGCGCTATGAAGATGGCATTGCGTTCCAAAAACAAACTAAGTCTCATTGATGGAACTTTCACAATTCTAGCAGTGAGTGACCCTACTTTTCAAGCATAGGATTGTTGCAACATGATGGTTCTCTCATGGATACATCATTCCATTGATCCTTCCATTGGTAAATCTATCCTCTGGATTGAGATTGCTCATAAGGTATGAAAAGATGTTGACGAATGATTCGCATGGTTGGATATCTTTAGAATTGCAGGATGAAGAGATTCATTGACTCCATCAAGGAGATTCTTTTGTAAGTGATTTCTTTACTCAATTAAAAACACTTTGGGACGAGCTAGAAAACCTATAGACGTTAGCAAATTGTGTTTGTGGTGCATTTGATAAACTCAAGAAGTGTAGAGAGCAAGATCAAGGTATTAGATTCTTGAAAGGTTTTAATGATCAATTTTCTCATATATGCTCTCAAATTATGGTGATTGAACCATTGTCGAACATGAACAAATCCTTTTCATTAGTCACACTGCAAGAACATCAGATGAACGTTGAAGTCTTGGGTGAAACTACTTTAGGATTGAAAGCTTATGCAACTGAACAACAAAGTTATGGCAAAGGTCGTGGAGCATCCTTTGAAAAGGGAAGAAATGGAAGACAATGAAGGATGAAACTTTGCACTTACTGTGGATGTAAAGATCATATGATGGAGACCTGTTATGCTAAACACAGTTATCCACCAGGTTTCAAGAATAAGGGAAAAACCATTTCTGCAAATGCGGTTGCTCTTGTCGTGTCTGAAGATAATAATGAAGTCAAAGAAGCTACTAAAGTATCCATCACTTAGCAAGAGTATCAAAACTTCCTTTATCTAACGAGTCAATCCAAAATTGACAATTCAGTTGACGTCAATAATCATGTTGAACACTTTGCTCAAGCGAAGCATGGTGCATCCTTCAATGCCAACTCTTATGGTAAGAATTTTTATCACTGAAGAATCGATTCGGGAGCTACAGATCATATATGCTTAATCGATTCATTCTTTTCCTCTCTTAAGAAAATTGAGCCAGTTGTTATTATGCTTCCAAATAATCATAAGGCCATTGCTAATTATTCAGCCATAGTAAATTTGACTGAATCTTTACATCTTAATGACAATCTATATGTTCTTGAATTTCATGTGAATTTGATCTTGGTGGAAAAACTACTTTCATTAGTTTCTTGTGAGCTCATTTTTTGTGGCCACATTTGTTCTATTAAACATATAGCTTTGGGCCAAGTGGTTTGTACTGACGCTTGATGGAAAACTGATAAGTGTAAAAGACACTATGTTTTAAATGTCAAATATAGTTCAAATAATAATTAATATGATTAAAAATATAGTGTTAATTAATAACATCTTAAAGAATATTAAAAAGCCAATAACTAGATAATATTCTAATCTTTTTTATTGTTTCATGTTGTTTCATACTAGAAAGAAGAAACTACTAACCTGATGAGGAGAAGACAATTGGCACTGGCTAAAGATAAAGGAAATATAGGAAAATAAAGATTTAATAAAGATTTGGCCTTCCTCGCTCTGCTGCTAGCTTCAGTGAGTAGAATAGCGAGGAAAGGAAAATTGCTCGCTGAGCAGCTCACTTCAGCGATCTCCTCAGTGAGATGACCCAAAATTAAAGGCCCACTTTAAGTCTTTAAATAGAAGCGACGAAGCCTTTGTATTCACATTCGGAAGACGGAAGAAAGAAAAGACTCAGAGACGAAGGCAGAAGCGGAGGAAAAATTCTGGAGAAGAATTCCAGAGGAGAAGAAGGAGATCAAAGCTTTATCAATTGATCATCATTAGTCAAGTTTTATCATGAACTATTTTTATTTTTCATCATCTTTTTTATTCTGAATTTATGAATATGTTAGGCTAAATTCATTTATGTAGTTAAGATCATGGATCCGACGTGAATCTTATTTGTGGTTTAAATTTATTTCTTTAATAAATTGTTTCAGCTATTTGTGTTTTACCCTGCATGAATTTCTATATCCTTGTATGAATTGATCACTCTTATAGGGATTTGAGGGTTAGAGCTCGCAATAGACATATTGAGATTTTAATCCTGACGGTGGTAAAATACCAATTCTTGCATGATCTAGACATATGCTTGCTTGAGTTGTAGACTGCATAATTCATCGTGTCTAATGCTTATTCTAATAGGAATTACTAAGACATTAGGATTCTAATTAGAGTAAAGAATTAAAGTCACTAAGACATTATGATTTAACTAACTGTTTTAGAAGAGGAATTGTTTGAAATATCTGAGATGAATTATTATTGAATTTAATTTAAACTACTCTAGGAGGATCCGAGGTGAAATAATTCCTAGCTACAATTTAGTTATTAAAGTCTTAATTCGTCTTTACTCATTTTTATTCTTAATCTGAATTTATTATTAGTTATAATTATTTTGTCTTTCAAAATTACTCTTTCTACATAATTTGATTTGTCCAAATTAAAGGGAATAGTGAGAATAATACTTGGTGCATTAATCCTCATGGGATGATACTCTACTCACACTTTTATTCTTGAAACGATCGGTATACTTGCCGTAATCGCAACAAAAACCAGAATGTGAGGAAGCAAAGGTTCACAATAAGTGTGCACTAAACACCACTGATGACACTTCAATGTTATGGCATTTTTGCCTATGACACATTTCCGATTCTGTTATAAATGATATGTGTAAAAATTTCCTTTTATGACTTGATACATGCATACATATGGGGCTTATTTTCCACTACTTTTGTTAATGGTGAAAGATATTTCTTAACAATTGTGGATGGTTTCTTTAAGTTCACTTGGGTAATTCTGATGCAAAATAAAGGAGAAACAAGGATACAGTTACGTAATTTCTTTGCTATGGTAGAAAATCAATTTGCTACTACTTTTAAAACCATATGAAGTGATTAGGGTGCCAAATTTGTAATGGAGAAGTTTTATTCCAGCAAAGGCATTGCACACCAAACTTCATGTGTCTATACTCCAAAACAAAACGATAAGGTAGAAAGGAAACACCAACACATCCTCAACGTGGCAAGGGCACTATTCTTTCCAGCAAAACTCCTTCTCAAATTCTGGTCTCAAATTATATTACATGAGGTTCAATTAATCAATAAAGTCAGTACAACAGTTCTTCATGGAAAAACTCCATTTGAAGTCCTTCATGGCACTCCTCACACATTTGCTATTGCAATTTCGACAAGTGCCCGGTCGTACAAGTAATAAAGTGTATGAGTAAGATCGTTTCTATGAGGATTAGATTTCAATCGCTAATTCGCTATTTACGCTTAAGTTGGACAATTGATCAAGAGAATTATAGGAAAATTAAACTAAATAACAAAGAAAGAAAGTAAAATTTGAATTACGTGACAATCAAGAAATGTAGTTAGGATTTTGATTTCACCCAATCTCCCCTTTATGTTATGAATTAAAACCTTAACTAATCGTCCTTTTTATATTTCCCATCAATTCCTCTAAATTAGTTAAAACTCAATCCCTTGGCATTCTAACCCTTTACTCCCTTAAGAGAATCTTGATTGCTTAGTGTTTCTCAAAGGATTTAAGCATTAATATCAAGAATCATAAAAATGGCACAATTCATATGTCTATTCCTAGAGTCATACAAATTAATGATGAATGAGTCAAACCAAATTCATATACCAACATCCTTATTGTCATATACGAATCCTGATTCAATCTACAAGAACAACTCATTGAAAGCATTAAGAAAAGACATATTCATTCAATATAAGAAGGGAAAGTTATATTAAAGATTAATTCAGAAACATAAAGATTAAATTAGGTCCATCTAGCCCTAACTACAAAGAAAAACTAGCATAACATGTTGAAATCAAGAACACAAAAAAACAAGAAAGCTCCCCCAAACTCCATTGATGTGATGGCGTGGTGAATTTTCAATGTTTTCAGCATAATCCCGACTCCAACCCGTCTCCAGCTCTCAAAAGCACGAAAAACTCGCTCCTCCAATGAAAACTACGCCTCTGGTGTCATGTTATGTCAAAGAATCATGAAGAATAGCTTAAATAGGTGTAGGAATCTTTCTTTTAGGTGAAAATCACATAATGTGCCTTAATTGGGTCGCAACTGGGCATTAAACGACGCTATTTTGACAACAAAAACATGGTTTCGTATTTTGTCCATAACTTGAGATTTACTTGTCCAATTGATATTATCTTAGTCTCTTTGGAAAGATAAAAGAGAGATCTAAAACTTCTATGAGAGCACGAGATCTAAATCTATCATCTTGGACACGAAAAATTGGCCGAAAGATAGCTTAAGGGAAATTTTCACTAAATGGCTGCTCCTCATTATCGCTTTAAGCTTAACCATTGCTCCAATACTCTAATTCAACTCAATTGTCCTACAAAACAAGGAAAAATTAATCACATAAGTCGATAATGCAAACTCCATGATTTTTAGCCAAATAACTCTTGCTTTTGACTAGATATAAAAGTGATTTTAGTCCTTTAAAACATGATAAACTATGAGTTTATCAAATCATTTCCAGATTTATAATATTGTTTTCCTCTCCAACCAAACTTCATAGCCTATACAACCTTTTGACAATGTCATAGCCTCAGCTCCTCGTCATTCTAATCGTCAACAACGCACCTCATCCTACCTCTATGACTTTCCATGTAATGTGAACTCCAACACTCCTTATCCATTGTCCTTGGTCATATCCTATGACTCTCGTCATCAAAATCACACTTCTTTGTGTCTTACCCTTAACTCCTTGAAAAAACTACAATCCTATAATGAAGCTTCTCAATATGAGTGCTGACAGAAGGCTATATTGGCTGAACTTGATGCTCTCGAACAAAACAAGACTTGAAGTTTTGCTGATCTTCCTCTTAATAAACATCTTATCAGATGTAAATGGGTCTTTAATATCAAACTCAAGGCTAATGGCACCATTGAAAGACACAAAGCAAGGCTTGTTGTAAAGGGCTATACACAGCTTGAGGAGTGGACTTTCTTGACACCTTCTCACCAGTTGCCAAGGTTGCTTCCATTAGAATATTACTCAGTGTAGCCACTGCGAGGGGTGGTATCTTGAACAACTTGATGTTAATAATACATTTTTGCATAGGGAGTTAAATGAAAAGGTGTATATGGTGCCACCTCCCGGAGTAAAGTTTCCTCGGCCCAATCTGGTTTGTAAATTGCAAAAATTACTATATGGTTTGAAGCAAGCAAGCAGACAATGGTATTCACGTCTTACCTTTGCTCTCATGTCCGTCGGATACAAACAATCGCATGTTGATTATTCATTACTCATCAAATCCGAAGGAGACTCATTCACAACATTATTAATATATGTTGATGATATAGTCTTTGCGAGTAACAACAAGGGTGAAATAGATTCTATTAAGAAGTCCTTGATTCAAAATTCAAAATTCAAAATCAATGACCTAGGAAATCTTCATTATTTCGTGGGTTTAGAAATCATTCAATCAGAAGAAGGTCTGATGGTAAATCAACGCAAATATGCGCTTGAGGTGATATCAAATGGAGGTATGTTGGGAGCCAAACCTTGTTACACACCCTTGGAACATGGACTGAAGTTAGAAAAAGATAAAGCGGAGCCGTGTGAAGATGTGGCTAGTTACCGGAGACTTGTAGGAAGACTTTTGTACTTGACAACTACTCGACCTGACATCTGCTATGTAATGCAACAGTTGAGTCAGTATGTGTCAAAGCTAACAGATGTGCATATGAAAGCTGCATTGCACGTCCTTCGTTATCTAAAAGCAGCCCCTGGAAATGGTCTATTCTATCCAATGAAAAATAGTTTGGAACATAGTGGCTTTGCAGATTTGGATTGGACCACTTGTGAAAATACCAGACGCTTGGTTACTGAATTTTGTGTATTTCTGGGGTCATCTTTGGTAACTTGGAGGTCGAAGAAGCAAGGCACAATGTCTAGGTCCTCATCCGAAGCAGAATACAAGGCTCTAACTGTGTTGACTTGTGAGATACAATGGATTAGATATTTGCTGCAAGATTTAAATGTGAAGTTGACAAAGGCAATCCTAATTTACTGTGATAATCGATTAGCAATTTACCTTGCACACAATCCTACTGGCCAGAGATCACATATATGTCACACAACCAAAGCAACAATGCATGAACATACAATTTCACACAATGTCAAAGAGCACAAAATCCAACCATGACCTTCCACTAGGTGTGGCGGAACACACAAGAGATAAAATCCAAGTACAAAGAGTTTACCTCAACTCCGCAAGCAATGCCCTTCCACGTAAGCTCCAAGCTTATTCCACTTCTATTGGTTCCGTGAGTGGTAACCTATATTCATCAATTAACCAATTCAACTACCTCAACCATTTTAATCCTCAAACTAATTCACCAATCCACTATTCTATGCATCAAAGCATCAACCATTAATTGTACAACATTTTTCATATCATTTTTCCTTATCTTTTCCTCTAGGTTGAATTCCATATGGAATCATGCTCGAAGATTTTCAATCCAATTCCACACTTATACACACCATATAATCATATAATTAACTCATACCAACAACCAACCATTAATTCTCAACCATCACATTTATGATTTTCAAGACAACTCCCATGATAAATTTGCCTAGGCTACTAAACATATCACCAATAATTTTCATTGCATCAATCATCATTATTTATCATTCTAAGCATTTAATTCCAAATGAGACATACTATTTAATGCTCCTACTACCACAACTCAAAACACACAATCAAAACCCTCATCCAATTTATGATCTCAATGAAAACTCAATGAGAGTGTGAAAACTTACCACCAATAGCTTCCTAGGGTCCAAGAGGATGATCTCTAACCAATGAATCAACACAAGAATCACCAAAAATTTCCCAAAATGTCACAATATTCGTGGCTGATTTATGGTGTTTTCTCCTTCCACAATGCTCCCCACAAGATGCTCTCTACATGAAAGTCATTTACAAGAGGGTGGAGAACAACTTTGAAAGTGAGAGTTTCTCTCAAAAGTGTTTAGAAAAAAAGTTAGAAATCAAAAAACTTCAAGCCCCAACAATGGCCAAAAGCTTAGACGGGAAGGAGAGGAGGAGAGAGAAAATGTGAGGAAAATCTGATTTCAAGCCTATAACCACTTAAGTCACTTAAAGTGGGTCCCACACGTCACTTAACTTTCTTAAATCATCCATTTTAACCTACAAATTCATAACCTACGTATTTTTCTCGTTCACGTCATATTTTTACTTCCTAAAAATACTGATCATATTTTCGTGTTTATCGGTACAATTATACTGCAGTATTTTATATCGGTAAAATCACTATTCACCAAATTTTACAAAACTTGCCTATCCACTCGATTTTTCGTTTTAAATCTATTTTCGGAATTATTTTTCCTATTTGAGACCTTCTACTCACTTTTTCTTGTCTCGGATTACGTGTTTGGTAAATTATCATTTTGTCATTTTTACGTATTTTGGCCCTAATTTCAGGATTTTCACTAATCCTACCCCTTTAATCCATATTTTCACATATAATTATACATTTAGAAATATGAGATGTTATAGGAATAGATGGGACAAAAAAGTCTCCAACAATTATCTTCAACCACTTTTGAAGGAGACTTTGAAATCGTACCTCAATTAGTCAACAAGTCCAAATAACACAGACAAGATTAAATTAGATATAAATAGATGGGATTTTTAAATGATTGTGTAAAAATAGTGGTCGAACAAAAAAAAAACTAATAAAGATTAATCAAATACATCAATAAAAAAAATTACTAATTCGCTATTTGACCAATTAAACCAATTGATCTAATCCGAATTTTAAAAAAATTACTTTCATGTGTTTCGTGAAAGAGAAACTTATAAGTATTTTTCCTAAATTATTGCATGGATGCTAATAACATGTTGTATAACTGATAAGGATAATGGCATAAATTAATATAGATAGGCTTTATTTGTTTTGGCATAAAAAAAACTGCACGCACGGTATCATTTTCATGTAATTAAAGGTTATGATTGTTTATAAGAAAAAAAAAAAAAGGTTATGATAAGTTTTTAATATTGAATGTACTATCTACAATAAGTGAATATAATAATCAAATAAAAAAGACACATTTCCCAAATCAAAAGCCAAATTACTAAAATTCTCTTGTTCATCATCTTTGTTTCTGTTACTTATTATGTGTGTCTCTTTTATGGGTCAAAGCCACCATGTGGAAGACAGCCTCCAAGAAATAGGACATTTTCTGTACAATTTTATGTTTAATGAATTTCATTTGTAGAAGATATGTTTTGTTACAGTTTGAGATTCTTGTTGTGCAATATTCTATTCCGTGTGCTAAAGCATCACAATCTTTCAAGTTAAAATAACAATGTTGTGTGTGTTTTCAATTGAGATGCAAGGCATACATGTGTTCATGTGAATTGACTGAGTGTGACAAGATGACATCCAAGGCATAGCTAAGCACGGTTCCTTTTTCGCGTTATTAATTGCTATTTATATCGTTGGATTGTTAGTGTGTTAAGAACCAATTCATCTTAAAAGCTTAAGCTGTTGGATAAGGCTACATTAATGATTTTATATATCTCAACACGCCCCTTCACATGAGAACCCATTGGGCTTGAAGGGTGGACAATGTACAGTTCCACCTACCTGTGCGAACAAAGAAATTCCACTTGAAAGAAAGTGAGGGACGGCGAGGATCGAACCCGAGACACGAGGCTTTGATAACATGTTAAGAACCAATTCATCCCAAAAGTTTAAGCTGTTGGGTGAGGCTAAATCGATTTTATATATCTCAACAATGTGCATTGATTGACTCTTCTCATTTTGATTCTGATTACTCCAAGTGTCTTACCTCAAATTTTATTGGATGTTTCCTAGGGACAGAAAAGCTAGCCAAATGAGGAAATGGATAAAAATTAACTCATTGTTGTAACAGATAATTGAAAAAAGTGCTCCTCACTCAAATTCTTCACATTGTTAAATAATATCAACATGAAATAAAATAAAAGCAATACACAACCAAACATCACAACTTTGATAATTGACAATACAAGGAAACAGGTTTTGGCATCAAACAGGATAGGCCCTATATAGAGTTCTAACATGGAAAATTTATTCCCTGTGCAATCCTTAGGATACAACATATTCAGATAATTTACATCATGGGATTCCTCGTATGACAGCAACTCCCAATCCCATGGCCTTATTATTACGTGTGTCAACCTGAAAACTATCTACAATCTTCCACATGACTGTGCCATGTCACATGAATGAGTGTGTTCAAAACAACAAATAATTCAACGTACCAAACACCTTATGTTGAGCTCAAGAATGGGCAAAGTAATTTCTTGTTGAAATATTGAATAACCAAAATCATGGATATAGAGGAATGATACTGATAACTGCTCTGAACACTTCAGAAGATTATTATGAACCAATTCACACAAAAAACAATCTACCAGGGTGCTTCAGCTCTTTCTTCCAAAGAAGAGAAGCTTACGAAATCCTTTTGCTGCTTTTGAAGAGTCCTCATCACTGTTCCATTTTTTCCTGGAGTGGTTTGGTTCCAGCATGATCACTTGGTCACTAGGTGGAGGGGTAGAAATTTGTTTCTCAGAGACTTTAGGTAAGACAACATCACTTTCATCTATTTCATGATTAACCTTTGAGTTCACAGTAGAAACTGTTAGGGGTTTGATAGGTGATCCTGCTGTAGGATTTATGATCATGCCATCAATATGTTGAGGTTTGTTGTCACCAGGAAGTGAAGATAACTTGTCCAACAATTCTTCACCTCTCAACAGATTTCCTCCCAATGTGTGATCATGATTTGGCAAAGATGAATCCATGTGAAGTTGGCCAACATTTTCATGCACCTGTTCACTTTCTGAAATCAAATATCTTGCATGTTCCTCTGATGATGTCTTGGATAGCTCTCCATTTTCTTTCAAACCAAGACTGTTTTTACTTGGTTCAACAGATTGCACAGTGCCAGAGTTCACTGGCAACACTACTGAGGCTTCCATTTCATTCTTAGCTAGGGCATTAGTGTCAGAAAGAACTTCCCCATTTGTTTTCTTGGCATCTTCTTTTTGATTTGAAGATTTGTCTTCTTTTGGAACCTGTTTCTTTTTTTCTGTGCCAGTAGTCTTCTGCAAAGGTACCCCATTTGCCTTCAAGGATGGTTTCTTGGTTGGAGTTGATTTTGCTTGACTTGGTGAAACCTTTTGACTTACTCGGGCAGTTGCAAGGCGCTCGATGGTGGAATTCCTAAGGACAGGTTTGTGCAATTTCTTGGTCTCCTCAGTGGATGGAATCTTAGGCTTCTCTTTCTTTGAAGTAGTCAAGGAAGTCTTAGTTTCTGTTCCACTCTTCTTAGAGGCACTTCTTTCAGCAATTCTTTTCTGCCGCAGAATTAGTAACTCCTCCTTTCTCTTTCTAGTTTCTTCTTCCTATTGATAAAAGTGGACAATAAAGGTGAACAGATAAAAAATTAGTAAAAGAATGGGGGTACACCAATAACCTGTGAAATTGCAACAAAGAGATATAGAATATATTAAGAAAAGTTCCATATGTATTTGGCGCAACTGAAAGTGTTGCTTCTTCGGAGCCATATAATCAAAGAACTTTCCATTAGTATTTTGCACAACTGATAGTGTTGTTTTTTCTGAGCCATATAATCAAAGAATTGCCAAAACACATGAAAAGATGAGCAGGAAACTACTACCTTAGGAAAATAGACAGACAGCAGTTTCAATTCAATCATATCTCAAAACCTTTGAAAACTCACAGCACTGTTAGAATTATTAAAATCACTTGCAGTTTGATTTATCAATATGTAGGGCATAAGTGAACTAACTTGAGGTGATAAATTCCAGAAAAATTTAGACTTAACACATTCTATCATACCTTAAAACCAAACTCTCAAATTCAAGGGTCATGTAGGGATAGATAATGTTTATGATATAATTAAGTGTTGAGATATATAAAAACCATTAATGTAGCCTCACCCAACAACTTAAGCTTTTGAGTAGAATTGGTTCTTTACATGGTATCAGAGCCTCGTGTCCCAGGTTCGATCTTCGCCGCCCCCCACTTTCTTTCAAGTGGAATTTCTTTGTTCGCACAGGTAGGTGGGCCTGTGCATTGTCCACCCTTCAAGCCCAGTGGGCTCTCGTGTGAGGGGGCGTGTTGAGATATATAAAAACTATTAATGTACAAGCGTAGCCTCACCTAACAGCTTAAGCTTTTGGGTTGAATTGGTTCTGTCGGGCCTGTACATTACATTAATGGTTTTTATATATCTCAACACGCCCCCTCACACGAGAGCCCACTGGGCTTGAAGGGTGGACAATGCACAGGCCCACCTACCTGTGCGAACAAAGAAATTCCACTTGAAAGAAAGTGGGAGGCGGTGAGGATCGAACCCGGGACACGAGGCTCTGATAACATGTAAAGAACCAATTCAACTCAAAAGCTTAAGCTGTTGAGTGAGGCTACATTAATGGTTTTTATATATCTCAACATTAAGTAATCTTGTTCCTAATTTTCAGCTCATGACTTCCTTATTGTGTATAGCCATAGGATATAGTTTTTGGCTTACTTAGTAGACTGACCAAGCAAGAATTTTCCTATCCTCTATGTCTAACTGACCAACCTTTTGGTTGGTTTCGGATCTAACAAAAGCAATTAAGCATCCCAAAAGAGAAGTGAAGTTTAAAATATACTACTTTTTTTTACTTAATCTTTCAGATGAACTGGTAGAGCCTAGACAGTTGTAAGTTTACCTTCTCAGATTTGCTCTTCAAAACTGTACTTCTGCTTCCTGGGGATGCTTTGCTTCTTGTCATGATATCAGATTTGCTTTTCCCAAGAGATGCATTTAGAGCCTTAGACCTTGCCTCTTTACTTGAAACTTTCCCAGTTCTCCCTCCAGGAGTTTTTGTATCATTGCCCTCTTGATTAGACAGATGATTATTATCTGTTTCAGTGTCAGAAACCTTTCTATTTGCTTCACTTAATGAAATGTTATTTTCATAATCCATTTCCACGCTCCAAGATGCTGCATTCTGCTCTACAGCTGAATCACGATCAAGAACCATGAAGAGATCATCTGGCTCGTGGGATTTTAAGGTTTCAGTCTTATTGCGTGAACCTTCTTGTATGCTGTTAGCGAATTCAGTGACACCAACAATGTCCGAAACCAAACTTATGTCAGCAGCTGATTGAGAGTTAAATTGTTCTTGTGAGGATCGAGCTTGAATCATGAATGAGTCATCAGCCAAAATGTCTTTCTTGTTTTTCTCCACATGAAAACTATCAGTAGCTGAGGACGAAATAGAAACACCATCAAACATACTGAAATTTCGGTTTCCATCCTCATTTGCCAGTTTATCAGATTGATTGATAATGAACCAATCCTCTTCTTTCTTGCATTTAGTGAGGGAAGATTCTAGGCCACAGCCAGACACAGAATAGCTACCTGATTCATCATTTCTCCGAGAAAACAACAACTCCTCATCTGTGCTATTTATTTTCTTCATATATGAAGGTGCATCCTTCCCTTCCTTAAAGTATTCAACGCGACTTCGACCCTCATTGTCCAATTCCCTCTCTGTCACAACAAATGAATCATTTGAAACTACTCGAGTTTTAGTAATGTCTGGTTTTTGGTTAAATTCATTTGACCTTCCATCCTCAAAATTCCTATTCACAATATATTCCTCTTGAAGCTTCATAGTCTGCTTTTCTGTATCAAGAGTAGAATCATCATCTCTCAAAAGAAGATTCTGGAAAGCATCCCAGTTGTTGTTTCCTTTTATGCCATTGGAATCAGCATCAGCTGAACCATTTAGCATGCCAGGGTGCTTAGCATTTTGTTGTTTCTTATGACGACGGGAGCTTGATTTGTGTCTTCTCTCCAGTGACACTACAGCTTCCTCAACCTGCTCTTTCAGGGATTCTCCATTGATAAATTCTTCCTCATTGGACAAACTCCCCTCTGTGATACTACCCTTTTCACCATCTCCATTAGATGTTATATAGTTTATATTACGAATAACTACTTTCCTTGAGGACTTCTTTCCATGCTTCTTTTTGTGCAGATGTTCTGTTGAAGAGTGCTTTTTGCTTTGCCTTGAATGGTCGTCTGAATCACTCTCATAACTAGAGTCAGAGGAAGCAGTAGACCCATCTTCTTCAGGGTGCTCCGGTATTTGAGAATGTTTCTTCTTCTTCTTAAAGGATGATTTATGATAATCCATTTCCCGGTCATGAACAATATGAGAGTCTTCCCCATTTGGAGGCCATTGCATATTCCCTGGATAAAATGAAGAGGGAACCTGCATACCAGGATAGAGGTACCCTTGGTATGGAGGCATTTGTTGAAATGCATGACCCTGAAAATTGTGATAGTACTGAGGAAGATGGTTTGGCCAAGACATTGGTATTTGAGCCCTTCCATCTGTTGATGGTGTTTGAGCTGATGTTGGCAAGTTATAATCTGTAAATTTTCAAAATCAATAAATAATGAGTTGTTGGATCTATTATACAAGATTTAAGTTGTGTGATAGACTTTGTTTCAAAAAATTGGTGACACATACATTTTGCTGGAAATTCCACAACTGACAAAGGGTGCATGTTTTAATTCTATTTTTTCTCAAAAGAACTATCTATTCTTTTTGTTTAACAATGAAGAAAAGATACTAACAGAGATGAGATTACCAAAATAATATATTTTTATCAAACATAACTATTGCTAAAAACAAGTGGTTTCAAAAGAAATATTTGTTTTGTTCATTTTTTCGAAACTCTTATACTCAGGAGGGGGCAAAGACAAGATACTGAACCCACTTAGTAGTAAAGGAGGATACCTTGGCCAATTTCCAAACTTGCATGACTTGCAGTTGACTCAGAAATAGAGGCATCAACTAAGCCATTTATTTTACTGCTTGCATCATCTTCACCAGCAAGTATGATTCCAGATGTCCTCAAGTATGGCAATTCGGGCTGAGCAGACGCCTGCATGGCTGCTATCTCATCTATCCAGAGCTTGTCTTCATTCTTTTGTTTGCATAGCTCTAAGAAATTGATGCATGCTTCCCTATATGAGACAAAAAATTGTATTAAATAACAAAAAACACAGAAGGTTTTCAGGTGCTAAAAGAGTGAAGATCTCAGCTACATTGATATGTTGAATCTTTCATACCATATTCCTCTATGAAGGAATCATATGGATATATTATATTCAATGAATCCTGTTAGAAAAATATAAAAACCATTAAAAGATCTTCACTTAACAGCTTAAACTTTTGGGTTGAATTGGTGCTTAACATGTCAGCCAAACATATGCTTGAGGTAGGCTATTCAGGTCAATCTATAATGTCACAGGCTATACCTCAAAAGGAAAATAACTACCTAAACAATATCTCTGTGACGAAACAAAAAGAGTAAAATGAAAAACAAGAGTTTTTAAGACATGAGCCATTATGCCAAAACATAAATGTAAGTATAATGAATTTCCATTCAAGTTAGGTAAATAAAAGCTTTTTCTTTTTTCTTTTTTCCTTTCATTCAAATTGAACAATTTAAATCAAATAGTGACATTTTCTGGCATGCTTGCAGACCTTAAACGTGAAGCTCCAAAAGCATCAGCGAAATATATAAGATCATCAACAGATTCTGGGTAAAATCCTGCAACTAAAGCACGGGCATAGGCCATTGCCTGCTCTTTGCAAAGCATTGCTTTACGATTATCTAGAACACGTTGAAGGCGAACCCTGTTCATTAAACATATATGAAAATTTATTGCACAATATTATAGATACTTCCTGAAGAATAAAAAGATGTCAAACAATACAATATAACACACCATATACAATACCTAGAGTTTTCTTCATATCCATCTTGATTGGTACCAGCTAGTTCATCTTTCATCTAAAATGCACCAGGTGATAAGAGGGTTAGTATCTTTCCGAAAAACCAAGGAAAACATTAGCAAGAGTTATATCTACATACCTTGGAGGAAGTAGTCGACCTTTTGACACGCCCATCAGCATATGATACATTTCCTGTTAATCCCAGGATCAAAATATGAATTCCCTTGATATAATGCATCAAAGAAAACAAAAACTTTGAAGTTGGAGTTGCAAGTATTTGTTTTATTTACTTTCATTATTACCCTGGGAGATTGTGACTTGTGGAGACACTATTTCCTAATTTTACCCTCACATGGAACATTTGTATGATATCTATTGCAGTATTGCACTGTAAGCATACTGATATGCGTTATTAGTTAGTTAGGCCGCAAATCCAACAAAGAAGAAGGCCCACAAATACAAATTTTAAAAATTATCTAAAAATGATGCCAAACATACAAGTAATTTGGTACTCTTCCAACCAAATTAGCCATAAATAAAGTCATACATAACATGTCACTTTATTACATAGCACTATAGTAGTGTCATCAGTAGTTTCTCCCACTAAACACAAGTCTCAAAGTAAAAAGAAAAAAGAAAAAATTATTGGCCTTTATAATTGAATAGTTGCATTTGGGTAGAAGATTGCAAAAAAGAATTAGAACTTTTAATTAAGAGTGATGATAGGACAAAAAAAAAAAAGGTTGAGAAGAAGCTGTATATTCTAGGATATCTAATCAACAGAAAGATAAGGCACAAATGTCATTAAGATTCCCCTTCCATACCTTCTGCCTCTGCCACTAAATTGCTCTTCTCATTTGACTGAATCGATCCTTCAATCTGCACAATCTCCTTTTCTATTGTCACAAACCTCTCTAGAACTTCTGGAGTGCTTATAAATCTAACAAACCTATAGAAAATGAACTCAAACAGATTAATTACATTGGCCCTAAAAGGTAGAAACTTTGCAAGTATTTAAAGGAGGGTAATCTTTGGTCAGATCCAAAATTGACATTTTTCAACATTCAGAACACTTTTAATCCAATTTATCAAAAACCCAAGATTTTACATACCAAAACACCAAATCAAAAGGAAGAGGAAAACCCAATAAGAAAAAAACCTTTGCAGGGTGGCTTTGGTGAACCAGGGAGCATGTGCACCAGCTGGACTTAGAGTAATGGAATAGCCACCTTTCGAAATCTGATCTTTGGCACTCTTAAGGTGAGTAAGAAACGGTTCTAACAGCCCAGAAGCTAGTCTTTCACTCACACCTCCAGCAACAATGACCAGGTCACATCTTCAACATAGAAAAAAAAAGAGAAACACAAAGTAAAAATCACCAAAACCTTTTTTTTTTCTCTGGCTAGAATTTTAATGTGTCTGTGAATTGTGAAGTTGTAGAACCTGGTTCTAGTTGGAGTGAGCTGAAAAAGGACATGATCAAGACGAGAGCTTGGGTCCATAACTTGAGCAAAAGAGGGTCCAAAAGAGAGTAAGTGAGGTTCAAACTTCAACCAAAGTTTGGATCCTTAAGTCCCTCCTCTTCCCTTGGATGCTTCACATGGAATGCAATAAGAGAGAGGTTGGCACATGGGGTGAGTGAGAGAGAAGAATGTGGAAATGGAAGAGCGGGTTTTGTTTGTTGAGTTTAGAATGTGGGTCCAACATAACATGCTGTCTCTTCTCTCTCTCTCTCTTAGAGACATGTACTCATTCTTTTTAGAAAGAGAATTATGTAGAGATACTCAAACTCAAAGGTGGTGGTAGAACTTGGAAGAGGATGAAAGCAAATAGTGTTAGGTGTTGAGAGGTCCATTTTCCTTTCTCTATTAACTTGTCATCCAAGAGAACCTCTTTCTTTCTCTGTGTGTGTGTGGCCATTTTCTTTGCTTTAACTTGTCGGTGTCATTCACAGATGAAGAGTGAGTGAGAGAGTGAATGAGCAAGCAAAGAATAATAACATTTGTTGTTATCACTTGACACTTGTCGCTTGTCGGTTCCAACCACAAAAAAGGAAACCTTTTCACAGAAATTTTTTAGATTTTTCACGTGATGTCAAAAATATATATATGCAGAGGGATACTCAACAAATATTATAGAATTTAATTTAAATTCTTAAAAAAAAGTTAATTTATGATTCTTTGAAATTTAAAATAAATTTATGTTAATTTTTTTAAGAATTAATATGTATCTTTTTTAAATTTCCGAGTGATTATAATTTCAACTAATTAAATCTATTTTAAATTTGTGTTTTATAAGAGTTATGTTTTAGGAAAAATAATTGTATAATGTTATAGAGATTCGTTTTGCGTGCCGTAATTTATTTTTTCCTTTTTTCTTCAAAAAACGTGGCCTCACAAAATGTTATGTGTATAAGAAAATTTGTTGTGTCATGTTAAATGACAAATACAAATCCCTTTAAATTTTAAAAAAATGATAAGTCCATATTTTTTTTCTAAGAGATTAAAATGAGCTCCGTAATTTTTATTGAAGATTCAAAAGATACTATATATATATATGGCAAAATGATTTCTGCAGCCGCTGCACCTACAGCTAGCCAGGATCCGCGTGCGGATCTTAAGATACCGCACCGGATCCTTATTTTTTTTTAAACGCCGTGGGACCCACTTTTCTGTGTCAGCTGTAGAGAGTATTGTCTACAACGGCTGCAGAAATGATAAGCCCTATATATATATATAAGCATAAAATTTTAGACTTAATAAATTTTACATGAAAAGTAAAGCATAAAATTTTAGACTTAATAAATTTTACACGAAAAGTAATAAATGTTATTATTGTTATTGATATAATTTTTTTTCTCATAAATTCATTTCTTAATAAGTAAATGAGAAAAACTTAATCCGACACATTTTTGTAAGCCACAAGAATTACATTAAATACTGATTTAAAATAGCATTTAAAAAATGAAGGAATATATAAAAGGTAATTCTTAATGTTTGGAGTTAAACTGTTGCCATCTGTAGTTTGCAATAATGATTGGAGTTAATAAATTGGATGGAGCTAGCTGTCTATGGTTATGTTTTTGGTACAAACAAACCAACATCTCCAAAACAAAGGAAACCAACAAATAAGATTAAGATAACCAAAGCTCACCAAATTGCGATGACAAAACAAAGTTATGGGAAAGAATGTTGTGTTCTTGCACTCTTAGAAAAGGACTTTCTATATGAGGATAAATATTTTCCTTTTTATATTTTATTTCATCTGAGAAATAAACAATTGTAAAGGTTTCAAAAAGCCATTCTGCAAATTGTTAAACAAAGAAAATGTCACTAGCAAACATTTTTTATAGCCAAATTATATTTTTTATTCAATAGAAAATAGCCATTGGTATAGAAACATTTTTACGTTTCTATCTCTCGAAGCACCAATTAGAAAAGTCACACTAAGAGTAAATTTTGCAAATAATTTAGAGAATGCATAGAGAATTGAAATATACCTATATTTTATGGGTTTAATAAGAGTTATGTTGTAGGAAAAGTGATTGTGTTATGTTATAGAGATTCGTTTTGCGTGCCAGAGTTTTTTTTTTTTTTTTTTTGGTTTCAAAAATTGTGAGTCCCACAAAATATTGTGTGTGTAGGAAAGTTGTTGTGGTCATGTTAAATGATAGATACAAAACCCATATTTTATAGTTAAGGACAAGGACATAGCACTCGTGGGGCTTTATAACGGTGGTTGGATTATTGATATAAGAAACAAAAGGTGAAGAAATTTGCAATCATGAACTTGCTAATAGTCCATGACTTTTCAACTTAATGTCGGTTCATACATAGCTTTCAAACACATAAATCAAATGCTTATCGGATTGCTTCACCATGTATTCACAGTAAGTTGGCCCTAATTATTGTTATTTGATTTGATACTTTTTTGATAATTTTGTTTTTGTAATTTCCCCTCATTTAATATTGCCCTCATCTCCATCAATTTTTGATAAGACACTGTTCCAACTTCAAAGTTATCTATTTTGGTGTAGCCAAAAGGAAAAAGACATCCAATTAAGCTACCACCGTTGCTACCAGTAGATGGTGCAATGCAATCATTAATCATTAGTTAATAGTCATTGTGGATGAAGACTCTTAAGGAAATAGTTTATGGAAAAGGTTCACAATGTCCTTATCCAACCAAATGATCATTCAACAAATTAATAATTACCACAGATTTTATAGGAAATGATATTATTGTAAATATTTGCGTATTCACTCCTATATATAGATCTCATGCGAATTATTGGATGTAACAATTTAAATTTAATATCTTCGATTTTGATGAATCGAGGCTGTTATAAGATTTGTGAATCAGCATTATCTATAGAGAAAATAGTGGTGGGAACTCGGTTCCCTCAATCTCGACTAAGAAGCTTTTGCGGAAGTCAAACGTCAAGCTAGGAGCTCAGCTCTTCAATCAAAGGTCGGCCTATATCAACCGGTCGGCTAGCACAGTGGAAAAACGAAAAACACAAAAGAGAAAGAGAAGAACATAGAAAAATTCTAACGTGGAAAAACCTTCTTCAATGTGAAGAAAAAAAAAAACCTACGGGACACTAGTCTAGAATCAAACTTTCACTATGAAAATAATGGGTTACAAAAGATCAAACATCACAACAATGGTGGTAATCTCAAACCTCACCTATAATGATGATTTTATCTCAAACTTCCCTCATGAGGTATAACACCCAAGCTTCTCCCTAGAGGTCCTCTCAAAATCAAAGCTTTGAGCTTTTTACTCAAAACCCTTTAATCTCACAAAGTCAACCTTTTTTTTTCTTTCTCTCTTAACCCACTTTCATCCCACAACTAATGTATTTATAGGGGAAGAAAGAGCTTTAGGGTTTCTTAGACCCTCATGGGCTTTGGGCTTAGCATTAAGGAGGAAGCCCAACAAATCTTCCCCTTCCGACTTTAATGCGCTGACATCAGCAGTAACCCAGCACCTTCACAACACTCTTCAAATTTCCTTGCTAGTATCGGCTTCGTCATCATGTCAGATCAATTCAGGTCAGTGCGCACTTTGACAAGTTCGAGCTCTCCATCTTCCACCACATCCCGGATCCAGTGAAACCTCACATCAATGTGCTTAGTGCGGGAGTGATAGGTCGAGTTCTTCGCAAGATGAATTGCGCTTTGATTGTCACATCACAACCCGTACTTGTCTTGATTATAGCCGAATTCAAAGATAAACTTTCTTCTTCCACAACATTTCTTTGCTTGCCTTAGTCGCGACTATGTACTCGGCCTCGGTCGTCAAAAGTGTCACACACTTTTGTAATCTTGATGTCAGGAGATAGCTCCTCCTGCAGATGTCATCATATATTCTGTCGTCGACTTTTTTGAGTCGGAATCTCCCCCTAAATCAGCATCCGAGTAGCCTTGCAACTCGGCTTTGCCTTCTTCAAATCGGAGGCACAACTTAGTTGTTCTTCTGAGATACTTGAAAATCCACTTCACTGCTTCCCAGTGTTCTTTGTCGAGGTTTGACAGATACCGACTTACCATTCCAACAACATACGCCAAGTAGGGTCTCGTACGAACCAATGCATACATCAAGCTTCCGACAACGGATTGGTACGGGATCTTCAACATCTCGTCTTTGTCTTCATCAGATCTCGGACATTGCTTCTGGTTCAGCTTAATATGTCCGGCTAAGGGGTGCTTATCGTTTTAGCTTTGTCTATATTGAATCTCTTCAGAATCTTCTCAAAGTATTTTTCTTGACTTAGCCACAGTAGCTTCTTTTGTCTATCTCAGATAATCTTGATTCCGAGTATCTGCTTTGCAGGGCCAAGGTCCTTCATTGCGAAGGACGAGTTCAATGTCTTCTTCAGGGCGGCTATCCTTGATTTGTCTTTCCCTACAATAAGCATGTCGTCAACATATAACAACAAAATTAGAAAATCTCTGCCTCATACCTCTTCACAAATACACAGTGGGAGGCCTCTATCTTCACAAACTTGTGATCAGTCATGAAAGATTCAAACTTCTTGTACCACTGCCGAGGTACTTGCTTCAAGCCATATAAACTCTTCTTCAACCGGCATACCAAGTCTTCTTGTTCTGGAGCTCGGAACCCTTCAGGTTGCTCCATATATATCTTTTCTTCAAGATCTCCATGAAGGAATGTCGTCTTCACATACATTTCCTCTACTTCAAGGTCCATCGAAGCCGCCATGGCTATCGCAGTTCTGACCGAAGTCATTTTCACTGCAGGAGAGAATATCTCCTCAAAATCAACTCTATTCTTCTAATTGCAGTCTTCCACAACAATTCGGGCTTTGTATCTCAGCTTCTGGCTGTTATCTTCATTCTTGATTTTGTAAACCCACTTATTATTCATAGCTCATCTTCCTTCAAGCAGCTCGGTCAACTCATAAGTCTGATTCTCGTGCAGAGACTTCATCTTGTCTTGCATTGCCTTTTCCCATTCTTCCTTATCTAAGCTCGTCACAGCCTCATCATAACTCTAAGGCTCACTGTAACACCCCGTGTACACCCGGTGTATTAAACTTATAATGGTAATAAGCGCAGCTAAATAAATGTGGAAGCTAAATTTTTCTAATTATGAACATTACCAATTTAACCAAGTGAATTTACTTAATTCTTTTTCAAAAGTCTCCTGTATGTAAATTGCAATAAATAACTATACTGAATAACCCCATATTATAAATAATGTATCAAGTCACGGAGCTACAACACGTAGACCGGACATGTCCTGATACAATAATACAACTCAAGTCTGAATACACATAACTTATACCAATGTGGCATGGACAACCCCATGCTCACAAAATAAAACAACATAATCATCATGTCTCAAGTACAATAGCAATATAATAACAGGGCATAATTATATCCTAACATAACAGTCAAAGCATGCAACATATCATCAGCTCAACTCCGGCTTCCTGCCGCCAGAGGTCTCAACCTCAAGAACACCTGTACCTAAAAATGTGCCCCACACAGGGTGAGATTTCTAACAAGAAATCTCAGTAAGACAAGGGGTCCTCAAGGGCTCTTCCGCCCCAAGCTCACTTGCAAGTATATAATAAGTTCAAAACACTAAATACGATGCATGTTCATGTTCAGGCAATATACTAGAAACAATATATATATATATATATATATATATATATATATATATATATATGAATGCTCAGCATGTCATGTTCCACAGTTCATGTCTCATGTGATGTATGCAAGTGCGGTTCAACTGGCCAGGAAACAGGATATGATTTACACATGTCTGCGACCTATCTAAACATAAGGGTCGCAGCCTCATGCCTTACACACCAGGGTCGCAGCCTGATCGTGTAAGTAATCAACATCACATCTATACATTACATCAACTGACATATCCACATATCTCAGGCATATATCAATGCATATATCATTTTCATAAAGGCATACCATGCACATAAACCACCCTCCCAAGGAGGTCGGTGGAACAAGCAACAGATCAATTTGAGGACCAGAAGCTTACCTGTAGTGCCAAAATCTCTATCCAAAGGCTCGGTGTATACAGGCACCCCAACCATCACATAATTCGACAATTGAAATCTGTTTTTGTAGGAACACATAATTTAATATTCAGAAAATCCAAATTTCATATCCATTAAGCAATGTTTTCTCTTTCGTTTACATACTCTCTAAATCATAATTAGAGTGTATTTCCCTCACTATTATTGGCATTAATATTTCCCCTACAGTAGCACTGACTTCCTAGGGTACCATGCCCAAATGGGAACTTTCCCACGCATTAAAACTGTTTTCTGGTCTTTCTGACATGGGGTAATCGATTACCATACAAGGGGTAATCGATTATGGTAATCGATTACTCCACACGGTAACCGATTGCCAAAAACATGGTAATCGATTACTCCACATGGTAACCGATTACCATGCACAGGGTAATCGATTACTCCACATGGTAACCGATTACCATGCACAGGGTAATCGCTTACCACGCGGACAAAACACGAAATCTGTAGAATTTTCTGCATAATCCGCGACTGCAATGGCTTCCAAAGGTCCAAGGTCCGATTTTTATCAAAACAGAAGTCCAACTAACATGCTTAAACACCATTCTAACATATTTTACATGCATCATTAATATTTTCACATTTTACTTCACAAAATAACTCATTTTTAAGAATTTACAAAGGAAAAGACTTGAGGTTACTTATGGACCTTTGAACTCAGAAAATAGGGAAGCTTTGAGGACCAAGGAGGTGCTCCAAGCCACTGACTTGGTGGTGCACGAAAATCCCCACACTAAGGTAGGTTCTTTCCTCCCAAAGCTTGGTTCTGGAAGCTTCAATGGAGGTGAAACAAGCTCCAACTTCCATAACAATGGAGGCAGCCCTTCAATGCCCCAAAACAGAATCCCAAACTCATAAGAACACTCTCCCCACTCCCCAAATGCTTGCTAACAAGTCTACACAATGATGGAGGAGGACATTCAAGATGAAAAGGTGGAGTCTTGGGTGCGTAAGTGGAGAAAAATTGAAACTTTCAAATGGAGAATAAGGTGGCAGCAGCCAAGCTACGTGAGATGTGTAAAATTCTGACCTAGATTAGTGTGCCACTCTATTTATATCGGAGTGCCCATTAATCAACAATATTAGTTCTAATAGCTATGCTAATCATTTTTCTACCAAACTTAATATTATGAACCTAGCCATTTTTCTAGGAATTATCATATTTTTCTTATGAATTATTCGCAACATTTTACCGATACGCATTTTATACATAGCCGGTATTAGTTCGGACATCTCCACTCATTAATTATTACTCCAAACTTGATATTTTTGATCTAGATATTTTTCTAGGATTATTTATGTTTTTATTAAAAAAAATTCGGGATACTTCGCCGGTACACATTTATACCGTGAAGCATAATCGATATCTGCACTTTTTATCAGAATAGCGATTTAATCGCTATTCGTCATTCTGAATAATTATTCTAATCTTTCTATATTTATCCAAGGTCAATTATGGAATTATTTTTTAAATTCATAATTAAATTATTTACATTCCTAATTTAACGGTGCATGTTCTTACATTCACCATCTTCAGCAACGACGGTGTATTCATCAGGTGGGTACCTTGTAGAAGGTTGTCTCACTCGTGTAGGGTGTCTGGGTTGTTCATCAGGTTGAGAATCAGGCTCATCATTCTCATCTCAGATCTCAGGATCCGGAACCTCAACATCTCGGTCCTCAAGACCTTGGTTTTCAGTACTTTAGTCAATCTTATCATTTTCTTCATTCTCTTGATTTTCTCCCCTTACTTCATCTCGGATAAGAGGGATGGGTTCTTCACGTCTGATAGTAACCCAGACTTTGGTTTTCGAGATGTCTTGAATAGTTTTGTTCTTATGAAATATCGCATCTCAGCTTCTCACTACTTTCTTGTTTATTGGATCCCAAATTCGGAACCTGAACTCACATCTCGACAAACCGAGGTAAATGCATTCTTTTGTCTTTATATCGAGCTTCGCCCTTTCGTCTTTAGGGATATGCACAAAAGCTCGACATCTAAATACTTTTAATTGATCATAGGCCGCTTTTCGACCTGTCCGGACTTCTTCTGGAATTTCTACTTCAAGTGGCCGTGATGGTGAGAAGTTGATCAAGTCAACAGCAGTTCTGACGGCTTCTCCCTAGAATGATTTCGGCAATCCGACATTGGGTATCATACTTAGGACCTTCTCTTCAATAGTCCGGTTCAACTTTTCAGCAAGTCCGTTCAGCTGCGGAGTCTTGGGGGGTTTTTTCTCAAGTCGGATCCAGGCCGCTCTACAGTAAGCATCAAATGGGCCGCAATACTCACCATCATTGCTAGATCGGACCACTTTTAATTTTTTGCCAATCTCCCTTTCTACCATTTCATGGAATGCTTTGAAGGATTGGAGTACCTGGTCTTTAGAACTCAAAAAATATACCCACACTTTGCGGGAATGATCATCAATGAATGAAACAAAGTACTGAGCTCCTCCAAGGGATTTCTCCGACATGGAGTAGATATCAGTATGGACGAGGTCAAGAATATACCTATGTCTTCTGGACTGATCTAGTTTCACGAAAGAAACCCGGTGTTGTTTTCTAGCTAGGCAGTGCATGCAACTTTACAACGCTTGGCCTTTCAACCCGGTCAGTAATCCTTTCTTGTTCAGAATTTGGAGCCCTTTCTCGCTCATGCGACCGAGGCACTTATGCCACATCTCCAGACTAGGTCCATCTCGGACAAAGTTGGCTTCTCCACTATTGATCTTTCCTTGCATCACGTACAAGGAGCCTTCCTTCTTGCCTCAGGCAACAACCAAGTTTCCCTTGGCTAGCTTCCATCTACTACTACCTACGTAGTTCACTAATCCGGCATCATCAAGCTTGCCTACCGCGATTGGGTTCAGTTGTATGTCAGACACATGCCTTACATCTTTCAACATAAATCGGCACCCAACATCTGTGGTCAGGGTCATATCACTGACACCAACAATCTTGTTGGTCACCTGATTTCCTATCTTCATGATTCCAAAATCACCACCTCGGTAAGAGGAGAAAAAATCTTTGTGTGGAGTGACGTGAAAAGAGGCACCAGAGTCAAAAATCTAGGTGCAGTCATCATATGCAACATTCAAATAATTGTCTTCACCGAGGATAAATGTCTCGACATCCGGGTTGGCAGCCACTACTGTGGTGCTCTTTACTTCTTTCTTCTTTGGAATAATCTGTTCCGGCTTCACAGTGTCGTTCTTCTCATCTCTCTACAAAGTCCTGCAATCGAGCTTCTTGTGATCGAGCTTTCCACAATAGAAGCACTTTAGTTCGTATTTTGGCCTAGACCGGCCTATGGACTTGTCACGACCCTAGCTCTTGCTACGACCCCAAACGTCGGACCTTCCTCTATTCTCCGTCATGTTTGCCTTAGATGTTCTGGTTACACCTCGCTCCCTTCTCCTAAACTCTTCATTCAGGAGGTTGTCTGTCACGACATCCATCTTAAATTTTCCATCTGGAGCCGAGTTACTCAATGTCACTTCCAGAGTATCCCAGCTTTCTGGTAGCGAGCTCATCAGCAGCAAAGCCAGCATCTCGTCATCAATTTTCATATCGGCTTTAGACAACTGATTAACAATTCCTTCGTGGGTGATGAGGTGTTCAATCATATTCATGTCGTCCTTGTATTCGAGTTTCGCAAGTCGGCGAACCAGGTGTGCTTTGTTTCTGGGAGTCTTTTTCTGAATCATGGACTCCAACTTCATCCACAACTCGTATGCATTTGTGAACTCGGACACATGCTCAAAGAGGCTTTTGTCAATATATTTCCTGATCGTGGCTACCACCTTCTGACTTAGGATCTCCCACTCTTTATCAGTTTTTCCTTCAGGCTTCTCTTTAAGGATGATGGGCTCATATAGATCTTTGCAGTACATATGGTCTTCCATCATCGGTTTACAGTAAGTGAAATTATGCGCGGTCAACTTGAACATATCTCAATCATGTGAGATTCCACTGCTCTACATCTCGTCTCCCTCAAAACCCATTGAACCCGGGCTCTGATACCACTGTTGGAAACTCGATTCCCTCAATCTCGGTTAAGAAGCCTTTGCAGAAGTTAAACGTCGAGTTAGGAGCTTGACTCTTCAATCAGAGGTTGGCCTGCATCAACAGGTCGGCCAATGCAGCGGAAAAACGAAAAACACAGAGGAGAAAGAGTGAAGAACGCAGACAAATTTTAACCTGAGAAAATCTTCTCCAATATGAAGAAGTAAAAATCCACGGGACGCTAATCCAAAATCAAACTTACACTATGAGAATAATGGGTTACAAAAGATCAAGCTTCACCAATAATGGTGGCACACTCAAACCTCACCTACAATGGTGATTTTCTCTCAAACTTCCCTAAAGAGGTATAACACTCAAATTTCTCCCTAAAGGTGCTCTAAAAATCAAAACTTTGAGCTTTTCATTCAAAATCCTCAAATCTCACAAGTCAACCTTTTTCTTTTTCTTTCTCTCTTAACCCATCTTCGTCCCACAATTAATGTATTTATAGGGAAAGAAAGAAGTTTAAGGTTTTAGAGTTTCTTAGTCCCTCATGGGCTTTGGACTTAGTATTAAGGAAGAAGCCCAACAAATAGTCGCAAATAATGATAGATCACTGTATACAAATAATAGGTAAAGAACCAAAAAAAAAAAATGTGTGCAGTGTGCGAATAATAACAATTATAAGGGTAACGATTTTAAGAGAGCATACCTGTAAAATTTAATCCTTTACTTATAAAGAAATTTACCTAATATTAGAACACTATAATAATCAAGGAAACTTATTCTTAATAAAGTGCAAAAAATTTCGGATTTTTTTGAATGATTTTATCACCTAACTTCTGAATGTATTTTATTTTTTATGTACATAACTTTAAAGGTCATTATTTGCTTTTTTTTTAAAAAAATTGTTCAATCTCTTCTTCATGAAAGAAATTTTGCGAAACGTTGCCTTTTTTTTTTCTTCTTGCGTTCATTGCAGCCATTGGCGGGCCTTGTTCCAAAGTACTTTTTGTTCCCTTGTAGTTAAATCCAAAGCAACCATTTAAGATATACGAGACCAATATATTTTAAATTCTCAACTTGTTTACTTTAATGTAAAAAATCTAATATATCTTCGTATAACATATCAGATGATACGGTTTTTTGAAGACAGAATTTTTTTTTTAATATTATATCCATATATTTTAAAAAATACATAATTTATAATTTTATTTTGAACCAGAGTCGTATCCAATGCTTAGTGCGACAGTAGTATAAAAAATATTCTCCACTTTAATAGACCCACTTAAGGAAGTTTTAACTGACACAGAAAATAAGCATGTTTGTTGAGATATATAGTCCCACCTTGGTTGTATGAGCAACTAATGTGGAGTTTATAAGACCTCGGACACTTCCACCCTTTGAGCTAGCTTTTGGGGTGATGTATCCCAAGGTTCTTTACATGGTATCAGAACTTGCGCCCTCACCACCTCCCACTTTACTTGGGCACTCCCACCCTTTGAGCTAGTTTTTGGGGTGGTGACTTCAAGATTCTTTACATGTATTAGAGCCTCGCCGCCCCCCACTTTCTCTTGTGGCGTTTCGTAGCACAGGTAGGCTGGGCCTGTTGCATTGTCCACTCTTCAAGCCCAAAGGGATCTCGTGTGAGGGGGCGTGTTGAGATATATAGTCCCACATTGATTGTATGAGCAACTAATGTGGAGTTTATAAGACCTTGGGCACTTCCACCCTTTGAGCTAGCTTTTGGGTGATGTATCCCAAGGTTCTTTACAATGTTAATTATTTTCTTTTGCCTTGGGTTGAAATTTTATGCATGCATATACATAATATATTAATAACAATAAAATAGAAAATACTGCTTAATCTCAAAGATCTACCAAGAAACAATGATTTACGTACCACATCTTAGCTGTGTACATTATGACATGCTGTACATGATGAAGATGTCCGAACATACAGTTTGACTGAGCATATAGATTGGAACTTGACAGAAAGTTTTAACCAACACTACAATACAAGCAAACTGGCCAAACCCTCTCACCCGACCTGTCATTGTGCCACATGATCTCTACAGTATTTTTTTTTTCCACATCTTTGTAGTATTTGAGCATCTTTCTTAATTACAGTTATATCTTTACATAACATTTTCCATAACTATCACAGTCTTGGAGGTCCCTGAATTGAATTAACTAGGTATAGGATATGGCAATAATGTCACTTCTGCAGTAAGTCATTCTAGCTTTTTAATTGCTTGAACAACTAGAGACGAAAAAGATAAAAAAGAAATGAAAACTTATTGATAAAGATAAATATGATTTATTTATTTATACATAACAAAATTACTGTAGTTATTCTATTCATTTTTGAATCAGTTTATAGTTTTATACTTATTTATCTTTGTGGTCCTATTCAAAACATGTCATTTCCCAACCATATATTATTCACACCCCTCTACTATGTAACCAACCTATTACTTGACTATCATGGATTCTCAACTAATTACAACACACATTTCCATTAATTTTTTTCTATAATAATCTAATTAAAAACATAATTTTTGCAACAATACATCTAACCAGAATCTTTACCATTAACCCAACTAGAGTTAATAAACAAAAACCATGATTGTGACAAGTTTTTACATGATTAACTTTACTTGACCAAGGAAACAATGAAAGAAAGTTAAGCTATTAAATGAAGACACATGAGGGGTCCCCCAGAGTGCAAATGTTTTGACTAAGAAGAAATTATAGTAACAGAGAAGCCCATTTTCAGTTCCGAAAATTGGAGCTGAAATGGCAAATGCAAGCACAGGTCTCTATCAGTATTAAATATAAATAGAATCACATCAAGTCCAAGTTAGGAAACTCACTTAGAATAATGGGGGCCCAAAAGCTCACAAGCCTCACACGCCACGTTCAGTGTAGTTCATGAGTAAATAACATACATCTAAAATACCAAAAATAAAATAAAATAACATACATCTGTAAAAAAAATTCCTGAAAAAATGGTCCTATTTTTTTTTTTTATAAGTTATGGGTTCTTATTTATTCAGGTGATTGAAGTTTTACAGTAAAATATTGAGTGAGTGGTTATTCGATTTTAGGCTAATAATCTTACCCCAAATGAATCTTATTCTCATGTACGTGTAGAAAGATAAAGTTATTTTTTTTAATAGGAGAAACATTAAACCCTTATTTTAAACCACCTAATTATATAGATTTTGGAAATATGTTATATATTAACCATTACAAAAATTTAAATTGCTAGGTAAAAGACTGGTGAATAATCTTAAATTACCTCTCTAATACCTTTTTAAATTCCCTTTACCCTTTTTGTCAAATATGTGTGTCTTTCATGCTATAATGATCAATTCAAACATTATAAAGAATATTAAATTATTAAGGTTTTATCCTGCCAACATGAATTAACAACAAACTTTAATTTAGTCGTTTTAATTAATTAACAAATAGCTATATAAACTGTAAAGAACAAATTTAATCCAAAAGCTTAAGTTATTAGATGCAGTTATATTAATGATTTTATATTGTCTTTAACACGCTCCCTCACACAAGAGTCCAGAAATTCCACAAGAGAAAAGGAGGGCGGCGATGATCGAACTCGTGACCACTTGATCACGGAAATTCTGAAACCATATAAAGAATCAATTCAACTCAAAAACTTAAGCTATTATGTGAGGTTATATTAATGATTTTATATTATCTGTAACAAGCTACATGTCACAGTTCAAACTTTTTCTATCAATAATTCCCCTCTTGGTCTAATCCTAGAATATAAAAATCAAAATGTACCTTTGGAATTCTTCTCCCACAACACTTGGGATTAATATGAATTCCCCTTTACAAAAGAAATAAAATCCAGACTCGTGTTTTAAACTTGTTTCATTTGTTCTTTATGGTATACCGGTACCAATAGATAGCGCGGTCGGCAATGATTTCTTTGATTGAAAGAAATTCGTTAATTCCAGATTAGGCAGAAAAACAATTAAGGTTATATTTAACTTTATCTAGGATTCGATCCATTACAGAATGTGCTTTACGTTAGCGAGAATTTCATGTTGAATTGCGTACCAAATTATGCTAGGAAATAAAGGAGGTACGAGGGTGACTTTATAGGAAAAGAAAGCTAATACAGTCTAACAAACAAGTTGCACAATCTTAAGTCCAGTTTACACAATTAAGAAGAAACAGCCCAATACTAATCAATACACTATAATTCTTATGTTAATTAATTACTAAAGCTAAGTTTTTCCTAGGAATCATAGCATCTAAGTAAAAGATGCTGATTTGAAATGCTCTGTGTCACATGCACTAATTAATAAACCACATATATGAAGTTGCCTACCTATAAAACACACATAGAATATTGATCATGCCCAAAACTCTCATTAATCAGAGTAATATTGATTTGTCTCTTGGTTTATTTTGATATAGGATTCCTTGATGAACAATGTTATGACTTGAAATTGTCTATTCAAACAGTCAAAGGAAGAAGCCCCCCTTGAACCTCCCAATCTCTCTGTAGTGGCAGAGCCATTAAGTAGATATATGGTTGACTAATCAAAAAGTCATTCAATATATACGTAAGAACAAGTTGGTCAAAAGCAAGAAGGAAAATAAAAAAAATAATAATAAAAAATTATAGACAACATACAAGACGAAATTACTTTGAACATGAGCAGAAAATGAAGTGACAAGGTACAATATAGAGTTAGGTCTTCCGACCCATAATACGGAGAAAGTATTTATGTCGTGCAAAAGATCATCTTGGTGGGCCATGTCAATCACCTTCAGTGTTCACATATGAGAATGAGAGTAAGACATACACAGAGACCACAACGTGTTTGAAGGGGTATACCCTTCGGTATAGAACCTAGAGGTAGTTATTTTACTGGTTTTCTAATTAACATGTCAAAATCTACATAGTCGTTAAGAAATCTTTGAATTTCAATATGTTTTTTTTCCATGATTTCAAAATCAAATAACGCCAAGTAAAACTGAATAGAATAACCCACCAAAAGAAATTTAAACAAAGACCAAAATTAGGAAAGAAAACACATAAACATAAGGAAAAATCACGGTGGACAAGGTTCCACGACTTGTGAGGGTAAAAGACAAATCTCGGTGCATAAGGTTTTTTAACTTTCAAGGGTAAGAACAGAATTATTATACACAGTCTTATTCTTATATTTTTACAAAGAGACTATATTCTAGATTCGAACACATAACTATTGAGTAACAAAAGAGTCACCTACCTTTTAAAGCTGACCCCTCTACACACATATAATAAAAATTAAAATTCACTATACACTTCTATAAAAAGGAACTTGAACAAGTCTACAAATCCATATCATTCTCATCATAGCCTACAAAAGCCTAAAAAAGAAACAATAACATAAACAGAAGCTTAAGTCTATAGCACCACCAGGGTTTAATTTGTTGTTTCTTATTCCTATTTTCTTAATAGAAAGCAGCATGCAACGTTTCTTAGCAATGAGCTTCCAACGCAGGTTTTTCAGCCATCAAAGGCAAACACAGATGATGGCAAAGCGAGTGATGAATCCATGTGACGTGTTCCTGAACCATAGATGCATGGACACAAAGAAAACAGTGGCCACTCTTCTCTATGACCATCTTCGCACGCACGGGTTTAACCCTTTCTTGGACAACAAGAACATGAAGCCAGGTGACAAACTGTTTGATAAAATCAACAGTGCAGTTCTTGAGTGCAAGATTGGTGTGGCTGTTTTCTCACCTCGTTACTGTGAATCCTACTTTTGCCTTCACGAACTTGCACTTCTCATGGGGTGCAAGAAGAAGGTGATACCCATTTTCTGTGACATTAAGCCATCTCAGTTGCGTGTTGTTAACAATGCAAAGTGGTCGGAGGAGGAACTCAGAAGATTCAAATGGGCTATTGAGGAGGCTAAGCACATCGTGGGGCTCACGTTCAGTTCCTCAAAAGGGTATGTATAATACAAATTATTAACATTAGTTTATATATGTTAGTGTTATTGATAACCATGTTTTGGTCAGGTGTGTATGATTTCAGGTACAGAAGAAACATTTTTCTACCAAAAAAATTTACTATCTACCCATGACAATCTTTTTGGATTAAGGCCCATCATTTAATTCCGTAAATAATTAATTCAACTCAAAAGCTTAAATTATTAGGTGAACACATAATCAATGATTTTATATTATATTTTATCTAACATACCCCCTCACATAATGACCCATTAAGCTTGAAATTAAGGTGATGAACAATATATAAACCTCTTCTACCTATGTTTAGAAACTACTCGATAATATTCACACAAAGACCTATTGGCTTTGAAGGATAGACAATGCACAGGTCTCTCCTACTTATGTTTGAAAATTTTATAATATTTAATTATTTATTAATATAATGAAGGCGACGAGGATCGAATTTGTGATTACTTGATAATGAAGGCTGTTACATCATATAACTAATTTAATTCAAAAGGTTAAGCTATTAAGTGAAGCCTCGATCAATGATTTTCTATTATATATAGCTATTGATATTTCAATCTTTTTATAATATATAGCTATGCTAGCATTGATTTTGTACAAGGGTAAAGGAATAGTTATGACCGATTAATTGTGTGCATTAATCGTAAAGTATCACGTTCTTACATATGTATATAATAGTGAGAATTCTTACCCTAGCTAAACAAAATAATGACATTCATATACATTTTTTTTTCTTGTGAAATGCAGGAACTTGTCTGAAATTGTGACTAGTGCTTCTGACATCATCATTGGCAGCATGATAGAGCTTGAGAATGAAGAGCAGATGCAGAATCAAAACTTGCCAATTGCTCTTTAGAATTCGCCACTTATGCTAGCTAAAAATGCTGCAGAAGAAATCTAATCAAATATACAGCTGATCCGTAGTATAATATATTCTAGATCCTTTATTGCTCTGTTAAGAAGGTCATAATTACCTATTAATTGTGATTTTTTTATAGCTATGATTTATTTCTTATTTTTTTTTTTTGCATTACATGGAAATTAAACACACACCACTGTACTACATGTACCTAACATACACATTCCACACCACTAGACTAATCTCAGTGAATATTTATTTCTTATTTCAATAAGGTCATGTATAACACATAATAAATAACATACCAGATTCTTTTGTACAATGTACGATACAGCAATGTAAAGTGGCAGATATTAATAAATTAATGTGCTTCTGTTTTGTAGATTTTTTCAATTATACTGCTACAGTTGTATTCTTATTGGTTTAATGTAATTAAAAAGGTGCATGAGTGTATCTTGCAGTGCCTCTCATTCACATATAATATTCTTCCCTTTTAATTCAAAAATTTAGAAGTAAAACTTAACAAATCGTTCAATATTCACATGTTCCGTTCTCCATTGCAGCGCTAAAGCAGGAAGGGAGGAAAAACAATATGATGTCAACGTGTTTTATTCTAATCTTAAAGGGAAAAATATTTCCATTTCTACGGTAGAGTAAAGTTGTCTAATACAGACACGTACATCTCCGTCGGATCAGGATATGTATCTTGACAAAGATGTGTCTGCGTCAAATAACGGCGAATCCAAGGGACCCAATTTTAAATATATATATATATATATATATATATATATATATATATAAGGCAGGATCCTTTGACACCGGTGTCAAAGGAAAAGTTTGACACCTCATCTTAGAGCCGTTAGATTTAAAAAAATCAATGGTGTCACGTGCTTACAAATCAGAATCGTTGATTTTTTTTAATCTAACGGCTCTCAGATGAGGTGTCAAACTTTTTTTTTGACACCGGTGTCAAAGGATCTGTCTGTCTCTCTCTCTCTCTCTATATATATATATATATATATATATATATATATATATATATATATATGGAAAAAATATTTCTACAGCCACTTTAGATAAGATTGTCTATAGTTATTCCTTTTTAACTAAGTATGATCGATCATACATAAAAATCGTATTTTCTCTCTCTGCCACGTCAACCGATAGTGTCTAAGAAAGAGAAAAAAAGAACAGCTTTATTGTTATAACTAAGTATGACTGGTCATACTTAATTTAAAAGGAGTAGCTGTAAATAATCTTATCTAAAGTAGCTGTAGAAATACTTTTTCTATATATATATATATATATAACGATTGCAATTTGCTTGTAATATAGAAATTTAATTTATGGGTTTAGTGAGTGTCTTTATAAAGGACATAAGTTATGTCTTTCTAGCAGTTTTAATTATGCATTTCTGGGACTGCATAGTTATAACATTAAAATTGTACTTTTTTTTCCTTCTTCATAAACTGTATGCTAATAATAGGGAAAGTGAAAAAAATATAATTTTAATATTATAACTATATATTTCTAAGAATGCATAGTTAAAAACTACTAAAAAGATATAAGTTTGTGTCAATACTCATTTTTATATTAAAGTATCTAAGGAGCAAGAGCCACCTAAAACCAGTGTTTAAAAATCCGGTCTGGCCATCGATCCGGCCAAGGTCAGGGGTGACGGGTTCAACTGGGGGGTCACGGGGTCACTATGCTGACCCAGTTTTATATATTAAAAAATATAAATATATATATCCTATATGAAAATATTAAAAAAAAAATCACCAATCACCAATCATCAAAAATTCAAAATATACTTAATATAATTCACCAATTATAGCCACAAGTCAATATTATACAACCTAATTAAAGTATCAAGATACCAAAGTACAAAACTCATATTCTAATGATACCAAAGCATCAAGATACCACAAGTCTAGGTCGTTGGGAGAGAAGAGAACGATTAAAATTAGGTTTGCAAGCATTTTTATTTTATTTTTTTAATAAAACGACGTTGTTTCATGGAATTTTCTTAAAAAAAGAAATATGCAGTGATCCCCTTTGACCCCTCTGACCCAGGAGTCACTGAAACCCGACTGAATTTTGAGGATTGAAGGGGTCGATGTGCATATAGAATCTAACTTGTGACCCCAATCCTCAAAGAGGAGGGGTCAGAGTTGACCTGAGTTGGAGATGGTTGAGATTTTAAAACATTGCCCAAAACTTGTCTCTCTTATACTTTATATTTGTTCTTGGATCTCTCCCCTGTCAAAGACAAAGAGGGTATTTAATAGGTTGCTTTTACTTATACAGTCCATAACCTTAAGTGAATTTTTTGTTTTTAACCTTAAGTTCTTAACTCATATGAGTCTAAGAGCACAGGTAGAGTTCTTTTGGAGTATTTTTTTAAACTAAAATTTATTTTTAAATTGAAATTTAAAATAAGAGTTTTAAAAAATAAAATTAAAAGTAGTATGTGATTATATAAAATTTTTAGTTTCAAAATTATATTAAAGCTCAAGTTAAAAATAAATTATTTGGCAAAATAATTTTCATAAGCTCTGTTTGAAATTGGTATAAGGGATATTAAAAACCTCTATTATTTAGAGAAACACAAATATAATAAGAAATAAAATAAAAATATTTTAAAGATAAAGATTTTAAAAGAAAAAATAAATCTAAGAATGAATAAAGTATAATTTATTTATTTTTCTTGGTGAAATTCTCAACATTTTAGAAGGGAGAAGGAGATCCAATGATTTGTCATTAGGATAGAGGGTAAAATTTGTAAATATAATTTTTTTTAAAATGAAAACTTGAAAAAGCTAGAGTACATTTTTTTTTGGATACAGGAGTACATTTTTAAAAAAGCTTCTACCAATAATGCTTTTAATTTTTATTTTAGGAAAAACTTCATTTTCATCTATTGTGGTTTTGTGATTTATCATTTGACCCCGTGGTTTTAAACTTATCACTTAGACTCACTGTGCTGAAATAATTTATCATTTAACCCCCCATGGTTTCAAATTTTTACTTAGACCCCTTGTGGTTACAAAAAATTTCACTTAAACCCCTTGTGGTTTAAAAAATAAACATTTCAAAAACATATTTAAAATAAATTTTCTCTCTCTTTTATTTTATATCCTCATGTAATGCATTTAGGGTTCGAAATATATTTTAAGTTATTTATTCTGAAATTAATTTATAAATTATTTTAATTTTTAAAAAAAAAAATATATTTGAAATTAAAAAGATTATTTAAGATGAAATTAAAAAAAATATTATTTATGATAAATTAAATATGTACTATCAAAATAAGATATTTACTTTCTTTAAATAGATAAAATAAAAATATTTGATTTGAATTTATTTTCTTAATAAAAATAAGTGAATTTTCTTAGAATTTATTTTTAGTTTTTAAACCTTAAATGCTTTAGGTGAGGATATAAAATAAAAAAGAGGGAAAATAAATTTTCCTCTTATTTATTTTTTAGAATTTTTATTTTTAAACTACAAGGGTCTAAGTGAAAATATTTTTAACCACAAAGAGTCTAAGTGAAATATGAAATCACGGGGGGTTAAATGATAAATTATTTAAGCACAATAATGGATCTAAGTGATAAGTTTAAAATCACGGGAGGTCAAATGATAAATCACAAAACCACAATGGGTGAAAATGAAGTTTTTCCATATTTTTATTATAAAAAAAACTCTTTTATGGTTAGAATTTTTATAAAATTATGTTTAGTTAAGCCTCTCCTTATAAGGAGAATTTTTTTTTAAAAAAAAGACCCATCAGACGAGCAAGAAGTACTATAGCTTATTCAGTATTCACAATCCATATTAACTGTCTTATATTGAATTAAAGCAATAATTAGCTTTTTTTGGGTTCAGAGTGTTTAAGCAAAACAAAGAAAAAAGAAATGATGTAGAAAATTTAGTCTCATATGAGTACATATATAACAAAAAAAAAATTTAGACACAATCTTAGTCTTTGATTTAATAACTAATAAATTAAAAATATAACGAGATTAGTGCTAGAGAATAATATAAACTATTAAAAAGATCATCACCCAAAACTTTAAAGTTTTGGGTTGAAGTGATTCTTTATATGGTACCAGAGCTTTAGTGTTACGAGTTCGATCCTCATCTCCCCCCACTTTAAAATGGTCATCTCCCTCCACTTTAAAGTGGAATCAAACAAGCACAAGGTAAATAAAAAATTGGGCCTGTGTTATATCCACGCTTCAAGTCTAAAGAGCTCTTGCGTGAGAGCTATAAACTATTAAAAAGACCATCACTCAACACCTTAAAGTTTTGGGTTAAAATGATTCTTTGTAAATAATTAAACTTATTTAATTATCTTCTTGTATATATGAACCCTATCTTAATTGCAATTATTGTGAATAGTATTATAAGAAGAAGATATAGAACCTTTTAACCATTATTTTCAACTTGCATCAAGTTGACAACCATTTATATGAGAAACCAACTTCTTGTCAAAATAACTAATCAATCCTTAGAAAACTAGTAAACCATTTTGCCGAACGCTGTAGGTATATCATCAGAAACGCGGAAGCGCATCGAACCGACACGACGAGGGAAAAGATTAACCTTCATCGTTTTGATTACCTGGAAGGGCGTAGTTGTGTGACCACGAACAATAGTTGTTCCCTCTATGATCGATCTTCCAGACTATCTCTCGAGGAGGATGAGATGGTTGTGTGGGCAACCGTTCAGATGATGAACGTCTGCCTCTTGGGTTTGTTTCTAATGATCTGTTCACCTTAGAGGCACAAGAGGAGAAAACTGTGAATATATACTTTAGGTCTTAGACATAACTCAACCCTAAGCCTCATGGGCTCAAGTGTCACTGAAGCCCAATAGGACTTTAGTGACCAAAAGAGCATATATCCAACAATCTCCCACTTGCTCTTTAATATACAAACTTGAGTTCGTAAACCCAAGACCATGTAGCCCATAAGCTATCATCATCTGATAATATACCTCATCCCTTGTCTCGAGCTAGCCTGGGGACCTACCATTTGTCATTGATCAAGGCTCCTGACAATCTTCACAAGATTATCTAATTCAGTGCTACTCCACTAAAAACCCGAACGTGAACTCCAAGAATAATGACATTTATAACATTAATATGCATTGCCCCTTTATAGAATGTCTATAATTCATTGATTAGTTTTCTGTAACTCAATCAATTATTTATTCCCTTGACTTTGATAATTTCTCTAATGGATTACATGCACTGGCCAGTGTCTTTAATATCCAAGTACCGAAATATATCAAGGGGACATTTCCTATAAATTCCTTGTTGTTTATCTCATAAATACTGATAATCAAACAATCTCACTCCCAAAACACCGAGTTATTGGCCGTCAAAAGATCGGACCTCACCCGTTGGTAAATCAAAGAATGAAGACTATTTAATTATTTATTTAAAATAAACACAGGATTAAGGGCAATTACATAACTATAGTTATCTGGAAATTTGATTCCTTATGACAGAAAGAACAACCTTAATCAAATCTCTCCTTGATCCCTTCAATGTAAGTATTAACTCACACCAATATTTTATAATGATTCGGACAAAATCATCTCATAAAACATTGCAGCCTAAATAAAGTGCCCAACTTAATTTAATAGCTGTGAACCTATTCATCAATTGTGAGAACTTATGACCATGTCCTCCATGAACGTATCCATATGGTCATATACTCCACAATTGATCCGGACCTTAGAGTTTGTAAATAGTGTGCCATACAAATGAAAAATACCTCATTTATAACATTCAGAAAAATAACAAAGCCATAATGTCTTGCTCGAAAAAGCACAAAATAACGAAGTGAAAAATTAACTCCTAAAGCTATAGCAAATCTGGAATCCTCCCAAGACCCATAGATGTAACATGCCTCTCGAACACACGTTCAGGCAAACTCTTAGTAAAAGGGTCAGCAAGGTTATCATCCGATGCTATCTTGGCAACCACTGTGTCTCCTCTCTCAATGATATCTCGGATCAAGTGGTACTTCCTCTCTATGTGCTTTTGCCTTTTGTGACACCTTGGTTCTTTGCACTGTGCTACTGCCCCACTGTTGTCACAGTAAAGTGTGATGGGACGACTAACACCTGGTATCACCTGAAGGTCCGTTAGGAACTTCTTTAACCATGCGGCTTCCTTTGCAGCCTCTGAAGCAGCTACATACTCAGCCTCTGTGGTAGAGTCAGCCACACATGATTGTTTGACACTCCTCCAACAAATGGCACCGCCATTAAGAGTGAACACATATCCTGAGGTGGACTTTCTTGAGTCAATATCTCCTTGGAAATCTGAGTCCGTATAACCAACGGTTTCAAGACTCCCACTAGAATAGACCAACATATAATCTCTCGTTCTCCGTAGGTACTTGAGTATATGTTTAACCGCTACCCAGTGTTCCTCTCCAGGATTGGATTGGTACCGGCTTACTACTCCCACTGCATAGCAGATATCTGGTCTGGTGCAAAGCATAGCATACATGAGACTACCTACTGCCGAAGCATAAGGTATTCTACCCATGCGTTCTCTCTGCTCAGGAGTTTTAGGAGATTGCTCCTTAGAGAGATGAATACCATGCCTGAAAGGTAAAATTCCCTTCTTGGAATTCTCCATGCTGAACCTGGCAAGTATTTTGTCGATGTAATTAACCTGGGATAATGCCAAAACCCTATTCTTCCGGTCTCGCAAGAGTTTAATACCAAGAATATAATTGGCTTCCCCCAGATCTTTCATATCAAAATGCTTGCTCAGCCAGGTCTTTATGCCTAACAATACCTCTGTATCATTTCCGATAAGGAGTATATCATCCACATAAAGTACCAGAAAAGATACTGCATTACCTTGAATCCTTTTATACACACATGGTTCATCAGGACTTTTCTCAAAACCATAAGACTTAATGGCTTGATCAAACCTGATGTTCCATGATCTGGATGCTTGCTTAAGTCCATAAATGGACCTTTGCAACTTGCATACCATTTCTTCTTGCCCTTTGGCTATAAACCCTTTTGGTTGCTGCATATAGATTTCCTCTTCTAAATTTCCATTTAGAAAAGCAGTTTTGACATCCATTTGCCAAATCTCATAATCAAGATTTGCTGCAACAGATAAGAGAATCCGGATAGACTTGAGCATGGCAACCGGCGAAAAGGTTTCTTCATAATCCACACCTTCTATTTGGGTGTACCCTTTCGCCACCAATCTAGCTTTGAAGGTTTCAACCTTTCCGTCTATCCTCTCTTTCTCTTGTAAATCCACTTACACCCAATGGGTCTTACCCCTTTTGGTGCATCTACAAGAGACCAAACTGAGTTAGAATACATAGAATCCATTTCACGACTCATAGCCTCAAGCCATTCCTGAGCATCAACATCTTCTAGTGCCTTGTCATAACTAGTGGGATCATCATCATTCTCAATGATGACATCCTGACTCGATTCACCCAAGAAGAGATATCTTGTTGGTTTACGAATCAATCTCCCACTACGACTGTGCTGCACTTGTTGCTGAGCATCTACAGGATGATTCAAGTCTGGTGGGTTAACAATTTGAGGAGGACCCTCATTTATTTCTGGATAAACCATTTCATGATTTTGTTCTTCTACAAGTGGTAACTCCACTTGTTGATTATCATGCTGAACTTCTGGTTCTGTCTCTGGTTCCTGCGTATGTTCAACTACAGGCATATTTTCCCCTCTTTGAACAAATACAGGAATAAAAGCTGGAACCCCTTGAGGTTGAGGCGAAACTTGATCCGAGTCTAGCTCGTCAAGTATAACCGTACTCCTCGGCTTGTGATTTTCCATATAGTCCTCCTCTAAGAAAGTCGCATGTGTACTCACTAAAACCTTCTTTTCTTTCGGACTATAAAATAACCAGCCTCTGGTTCCTTTAGGATAGCCTATAAACATGCACACTTCTGTACGAGAGTCCATCTTATTTGGCTTCTGTTGTAAGACATGTGTCGGAGCGCCCCAAATCCGAATATGGTTCAAGCTGGGCTTACACCCTTTCCATAATTCTATTGGAGTCTTTAGAACAGATT